>NW_022264871.1:0-21829 GCF_002021735.2 Oncorhynchus kisutch
ATTGCAAAGACCCAACTATACTTTCCAGAATGTTGCCATTCTAAGCAGGAAACAGAGATGTGCAAAATCATTTGTTCTTGTAATCTGAAGAATATGTGTTCAATCCCTGTTAGTACATTTATAGAACAGAAGTGCATGGTTGCCAACTTTTATGTCATAATTTCAAAAACTGAAGATCATGTTTTCGATCCCTGTCCGTACCTGTTTTAAGAATTGCTGCTATCATTTCATTGTAGTTTCAATGGAGTGGTGTATATAAAAAGTACATTGTATTAATAGTTCACCCCTCCGCTTCCAGACTGTATATGAATGTGGGAAGCCGCCGCTGGCAGATTCCGCCTTGGCTTACATATATATATTTTTTTTTAAATAACCTGAATTAGGGCCAGACTAGTTACCATCATTTTCTCACATTGCAATTGAAAGTCTTTTCTATTGTCTCTTTTTGGTCCATTTAGATTGTTAATGTAGATTGTATATAATTATTTATTTTTATTTTTATGTTATGGTTAAAAATGTTAATGATTTACTGTGACTTGTCGTAGGCTCCTAAGTGGACCATAAGGTTAAAAACCAAACCAAATTATGAAAACTAAACTGAAAAACTAAAAAATACAATTCAAAACTAAGTTGCTCCGCCAGAGTGTCTCTTTTGGGTCACTTTGCTGGTCCCAAGCCCGGATTTGTTTGTTCCATGTGTAACTCTGTGTTGTTGTTTGTGTTGCACTGCTTTGCTTTATCTTGGCCAGCTCGCAGTGGTGTATGAGAACTTGTCCTTAACTGGCTTACCTGGTTAAATAAAAGTGACATTTAAAAAAATAAGCAACATTTTTTTCTTTCCCAGAAAGGGGATGTAGCTCAGTGGTAGAGCGCATGCTTTGCATGTATGAGGTCCTGGGTTCAATCCCCAGCTTCTCCATGTTTTTTTGCAAAGACCCAACTACTACTTTCCAGAATGTTGCAATTCTAAGCAGGAAACAGAGATGTGCAAAATCATTTGTTCTTGTAATCTGAAGAATATGTGTTCAATCCCTGTTAGTACATTTATAGAACAGAAGTGCATGGTTGCCAACTTTTATGTCATAATTTTCAAAAACTGAAGATCATGTTTTCGATCCCTGTCCGTACCTGTTTTAAGAATTGCTGCTATCATTTCATTGTAGTTTCAATGGAGTGGTGTATATAAAAAGTACATTGTATTAATAGTTCACCCCTCCGCTTCCAGACTGTATATGAATGTGGGAAGCCGCCGCTGGCAGATTCCGCCTTGGCTTACATATATATATATATTTTTAAATAACCTGAATTAGGGCCAGACTAGTTACCATCATTTTCTCACATTGCAATTGAAAGTCTTTTCTATTGTCTCTTTTTGGTCCATTTAGATTGTTAATGTAGATTGTATAGAATTATTTATTTTTATGTTATGGTTAAAAATGTTAATGTTTTACTGTGACTTGTCATAGACTCCTAAGTGGACCATAAGGTTAAAAACCAAACCAAATTAAGAAAACTAAACTGAAAAACAAAACAATAAAATTAAAAACTAAGTTGCTCCGCCAGAGTGTCTCTTTTGGGTCACATTTGCTTGTCCCAAGCCCGGATTTGTTTGTTCCATGTGTAACTCTGTGTTGTTGTTTGTGCTGCACTGCTTTGCTTTATCTTGGCCAGCTCGCAGTGGTGTATGAGAACTTGTCCTTAACTGGCTTACCTGGTTAAATAAAAGTGACATTTAAAAAAAATATCAATTTTTTTTCTTTCCAAGAAAGGGGATGTAGCTCAGTGGTAGAGCGCATGCTTTACATGTATGAGGTCCTGGGTTCAATCCCCAGCTTCTCCATGTTTTTTTGCAAAGACCCAACTTCTATTTTCCAGAATGTTGAAATTCTAAGCAGGAAACAGAGATGTGCAAAATCATTTGGTCTTGTAATCTGAAGAATATGCGTTCAATCCCTGTTAGTACATTTATAGAACAGAAGTGCATGGTTGCCAACTTTTATGTCATAATTTTCAAAAACTGAAGATCATGTTTTCAATCCCTGTCCGTACCTGTTTTAAGAATTGCTGCTATCATTTCATTGTAGTTTCAATGGAGTGGTGTATATAAAAAGTACATTGTATTAATAGTTCACCCCTCCGCATCCAGACTGTATATGAATGTGGGAAGCCGCCGCTGGCTGATCCCGCCCTGGCTTACATTAAAAAAAATAATAATAATAACCTGAATTAGGGCCAGACTAGTTACCATCATTTGCTTTATCTTGGCCAGCTCGCAGTGGTGTATGAGAACTTGTCCTTAACTGGCTTACCTGGTTAAATAAAAGTGACATTTAAAAAAATAAGCAACATTTTTTTCTTTACCAGAAAGGGGATGTAGCTCAGTGGTAGAGCGCATGCTTTGCATGTATGAGGTCCTGGGTTCAATCCCCAGCTTCTCCATGTTTTTTTGCAAAGACCCAACTTTTATGTCATAATTTTCAAAAACTGAAGATCATGTTTTCGATCCCTGTCCGTACCTGTTTTAAGAATTGCTGCTATCATTTCATTGTAGTTTCAATGGAGTGGTGTATATAAAAAGTACATTGTATTAATAGTTCACCCCTCCGCTTCCAGACTGTATATGAATGTGGGAAGCCGCCGCTGGCAGATTCCGCCTTGGCTTACATATATATATATTTTTTTAAATAACCTGAATTAGGGCCAGACTAGTTACCATCATTTTCTCACATTGCAATTGAAAGTCTTTTCTATTGTCTCTTTTTGGTCCATTTAGATTGTTAATGTAGATTGTATATAATTATTTATTTTTATTTTTATGTTATGGTTAAAAATGTTAATGATTTACTGTGACTTGTCGTAGGCTCCTAAGTGGACCATAAGGTTAAAAACCAAACCAAATTATGAAAACTAAACTGAAAAACTAAAAAATACAATTCAAAACTAAGTTGCTCCGCCAGAGTGTCTCTTTTGGGTCACTTTGCTGGTCCCAAGCCCGGATTTGTTTGTTCCATGTGTAACTCTGTGTTGTTGTTTGTGTTGCACTGCTTTGCTTTATCTTGGCCAGCTCGCAGTGGTGTATGAGAACTTGTCCTTAACTGGCTTACCTGGTTAAATAAAAGTGACATTTAAAAAAATAAGCAACATTTTTTTCTTTCCCAGAAAGGGGATGTAGCTCAGTGGTAGAGCGCATGCTTTGCATGTATGAGGTCCTGGGTTCAATCCCCAGCTTCTCCATGTTTTTTTGCAAAGACCCAACTACTACTTTCCAGAATGTTGCAATTCTAAGCAGGAAACAGAGATGTGCAAAATCATTTGTTCTTGTAATCTGAAGAATATGTGTTCAATCCCTGTTAGTACATTTATAGAACAGAAGTGCATGGTTGCCAACTTTTATGTCATAATTTTCAAAAACTGAAGATCATGTTTTCGATCCCTGTCCGTACCTGTTTTAAGAATTGCTGCTATCATTTCATTGTAGTTTCAATGGAGTGGTGTATATAAAAAGTACATTGTATTAATAGTTCACCCCTCCGCTTCCAGACTGTATATGAATGTGGGAAGCCGCCGCTGGCTGATTCCGCCCTGGCTTACATATATATTATATTTTTAAATAACCTGAATTAGGGCCAGACTAGTTACCATCATTTTCTCACATTGCAATTGAAAGTCTTTTCTATTGTCTCTTTTTGGTCCATTTAGATTGTTAATGTAGATTGTATAGAATTATTTATTTTATTTTTATGTTATGGTTAAAAATGTTAATGTTTTACTGTGACTTGTCATAGACTCCTAAGTGGACCATAAGGTTAAAAACCAAACCAAATTAAGAAAACTAAACTGAAAAACAAAACAATACAATTAAAAACTAAGTTGCTCCGCCAGAGTGTCTCTTTTGGGTCACATTTGCTTGTCCCAAGCCCGGATTTGTTTGTTCCATGTGTAACTCTGTGTTGTTGTTTGTGCTGCACTGCTTTGCTTTATCTTGGCCAGCTCGCAGTGGTGTATGAGAACTTGTCCTTAACTGGCTTACCTGGTTAAATAAAAGTGACATTTAAAAAAAATAGCAAATTTTTTTTCTTTCCAAGATAGGGGATGTAGCTCAGTGGTAGAGCGCATGCTTTGCATGTATGAGGTCCTGGGTTCAATCCCCAGCTTCTCCATGTTTTTTTGCAAAGACCCAACTTCTATTTTCCAGAATGTTGAAATTCTAAGCAGGAAACAGAGATGTGCAAAATCATTTGGTCTTGTAATCTGAAGAATATGCGTTCAATCCCTGTTAGTACATTTATAGAACAGAAGTGCATGGTTGCCAACTTTTATGTCATAATTTTCAAAAACTGAAGATCATGTTTTCAATCCCTGTCCGTACCTGTTTTAAGAATTGCTGCTATCATTTCATTGTAGTTTCAATGGAGTGGTGTATATAAAAAGTACATTGTATTAATAGTTCACCCCTCCGCATCCAGACTGTATATGAATGTGGGAAGCCGCCGCTGGCTGATCCCGCCCTGGCTTACATTAAAAAAATAATAATAATAACCTGAATTAGGGCCAGACTAGTTACCATCATTTTCTCACATTGCAATTGAAAGTCTTTTCTATTGTCTCTTTTTGGTCCATTTAGATTGTTAATGTAGATTGTATATAATTATTTATTTTTATTTTTATGTTATGGTTAAAAATGTTAATGATTTACTGTGACTTGTCGTAGGCTCCTAAGTGGACCATAAGGTTAAAAACCAAACCAAATTATGAAAACTAAACTGAAAAACTAAAAAATACAATTCAAAACTAAGTTGCTCCGCCAGAGTGTCTCTTTTGGGTCACTTTGCTGGTCCCAAGCCCGGATTTGTTTGTTCCATGTGTAACTCTGTGTTGTTGTTTGTGTTGCACTGCTTTGCTTTATCTTGGCCAGCTCGCAGTGGTGTATGAGAACTTGTCCTTAACTGGCTTACCTGGTTAAATAAAAGTGACATTTAAAAAAATAAGCAACATTTTTTTCTTTCCCAGAAAGGGGATGTAGCTCAGTGGTAGAGCGCATGCTTTGCATGTATGAGGTCCTGGGTTCAATCCCCAGCTTCTCCATGTTTTTTTGCAAAGACCCAACTACTACTTTCCAGAATGTTGCAATTCTAAGCAGGAAACAGAGATGTGCAAAATCATTTGTTCTTGTAATCTGAAGAATATGTGTTCAATCCCTGTTAGTACATTTATAGAACAGAAGTGCATGGTTGCCAACTTTTATGTCATAATTTTCAAAAACTGAAGATCATGTTTTCGATCCCTGTCCGTACCTGTTTTAAGAATTGCTGCTATCATTTCATTGTAGTTTCAATGGAGTGGTGTATATAAAAAGTACATTGTATTAATAGTTCACCCCTCCGCTTCCAGACTGTATATGAATGTGGGAAGCCGCCGCTGGCTGATCCCGCCTGGCTTACATATTATTATTTTTTAAATAACCTGAATTAGGGCCAGACTAGTTACCATCATTTTCTCACATTGCAATTGAAAGTCTTTTCTATTGTCTCTTTTTGGTCCATTTAGATTGTTAATGTAGATTGTATAGAATTATTTATTTTTATTTTTATGTTATGGTTAAAAATGTTAATGTTTTACTGTGACTTGTCATAGACTCCTAAGTGGACCATAAGGTTAAAAACCAAACCAAATTAAGAAAACTAAACTGAAAAACAAAAAAATACAATTAAAAACTAAGTTGCTCCGCCAGAGTGTCTCTTTTGGGTCACTTTGCTTGTCCCAAGCCCGGATTTGTTTGTTCCATGTGTAACTCTGTGTTGTTGTTTGTGTTGCACTGCTTTGCTTTATCTTGGCCAGCTCGCAGTGGTGTATGAGAACTTGTCCTTAACTGGCTTACCTGGTTAAATAAAAGTGACATTTAAAAAAATTAGCAAAATTTTTTTCTTTCCCAGATAGGGGATGTAGCTCAGTGGTAGAGCGCATGCTTTGCATGTATGAGGTCCTGGGTTCAATCCCCAGCTTCTCCATGTTTTTTTGCAAAGACCCAACTACTACTTTCCAGAATGTTGAAATTCTAAGCAGGAAACAGAGATGTGCAAAATCATTTGGTCTTGTAATCTGAAGAATATGCGTTCAATCCCTGTTAGTACATTTATAGAACAGAAGTGCATGGTTGCCAACTTTTATGTCATAATTTTCAAAAACTGAAGATCATGTTTTCGATCCCTGTCCGTACCTGTTTTAAGAATTGCTGCTATCATTTCATTGTAGTTTCAATGGAGTGGTGTATATAAAAAGTACATTGTATTAATAGTTCACCCCTCCGCATTCCAGACTGTATATGAATGTGGGAAGCCGCCGCTGGCTGATCCCGCCCTGGCTTACATTAATTTATTTTTAAATAACCTGAATTAGGGCCAGACTAGTTACCATCATTTTCTCACATTGCAATTGAAAGTCTTTTCTATTGTCTCTTTTTGGTCCATTTAGATTGTTAATGTAGATTGTATATAATTATTTATTTTTATTTTTATGTTATGGTTAAAAATGTTAATGATTTACTGTGACTTGTCGTAGGCTCCTAAGTGGACCATAAGGTTAAAAACCAAACCAAATTATGAAAACTAAACTGAAAAACTAAAAAATACAATTAAAAACTAAGTTGCTCCGCCAGAGTGTCTCTTTTGGGTCACTTTGCTGGTCCCAAGCCCGGATTTGTTTGTTCCATGTGTAACTCTGTGTTGTTGTTTGTGTTGCACTGCTTTGCTTTATCTTGGCCAGCTCGCAGTGGTGTATGAGAACTTGTCCTTAACTGGCTTACCTGGTTAAATAAAAGTGACATTTAAAAAAATAAGCAACATTTTTTTCTTTCCAGAAAGGGGATGTAGCTCAGTGGTAGAGCGCATGCTTTGCATGTATGAGGTCCTGGGTTCAATCCCCAGCTTCTCCATGTTTTTTTGCAAAGACCCAACTACTACTTTCCAGAATGTTGAAATTCTAAGCAGGAAACAGAGATGTGCAAAATCATTTGGTCTTGTAATCTGAAGAATATGCGTTCAATCCCTGTTAGTACATTTATAGAACAGAAGTGCATGGTTGCCAACTTTTATGTCATAATTTTCAAAAACTGAAGATCATGTTTTCGATCCCTGTCCGTACCTGTTTTAAGAATTGCTGCTATCATTTCATTGTAGTTTCAATGGAGTGGTGTATATAAAAAGTACATTGTATTAATAGTTCACCCCTCCGCTTCCAGACTGTATATGAATGTGGGAAGCCGCCGCTGGCTGATCCCGCCCTGGCTTACATATTATATATTTTTAAATAACCTGAATTAGGGCCAGACTAGTTACCATCATTTTCTCACATTGCAATTGAAAGTCTTTTCTATTGTCTCTTTTTGGTCCATTTAGATTGTTAATGTAGATTGTATAGAATTATTTATTTTTATTTTTATGTTATGGTTAAAAATGTTAATGTTTTACTGTGACTTGTCATAGACTCCTAAGTGGACCATAAGGTTAAAAACCAAACCAAATTAAGAAAACTAAACTGAAAAACAAAAAAATACAATTAAAAACTAAGTTGCTCCGCCAGAGTGTCTCTTTTGGGTCACTTTGCTGGTCCCAAGCCCGGATTTGTTTGTTCCATGTGTAACTCTGTGTTGTTGTTTGTGTTGCACTGCTTTGCTTTATCTTGGCCAGCTCGCAGTGGTGTATGAGAACTTGTCCTTAACTGGCTTACCTGGTTAAATAAAAGTGACATTTAAAAAAATAGCAACATTTTTTTCTTTCCCAGATAGGGGATGTAGCTCAGTGGTAGAGCGCATGCTTTGCATGTATGAGGTCCTGGGTTCAATCCCCAGCTTCTCCATGTTTTTTTGCAAAGACCCAACTACTACTTTCCAGAATGTTGAAATTCTAAGCAGGAAACAGAGATGTGCAAAATCATTTGTTCTTGTAATCTGAAGAATATGTGTTCAATCCCTGTTAGTACATTTATAGAACAGAAGTGCATGGTTGCCAACTTTTATGTCATAATTTTCAAAAACTGAAGATCATGTTTTCGATCCCTGTCCGTACCTGTTTTAAGAATTGCTGCTATCATTTCATTGTAGTTTCAATGGAGTGGTGTATATAAAAAGTACATTGTATTAATAGTTCACCCCTCCGCTTCCAGACTGTATATGAATGTGGGAAGCCGCCGCTGGCTGATCCCGCCCTGGCTTACATTAAAAAATAATTATAATAACCTGAATTAGGGCCAGACTAGTTACCATCATTTTCTCACATTGCAATTGAAAGTCTTTTCTATTGTCTCTTTTTGGTCCATTTAGATTGTTAATGTAGATTGTATATAATTATTTATTTTTATTTTTATGTTATGGTTAAAAATGTTAATGATTTACTGTGACTTGTCGTAGGCTCCTAAGTGGACCATAAGGTTAAAAACCAAACCAAATTATGAAAACTAAACTGAAAAACTAAAAAATACAATTAAAAACTAAGTTGCTCCGCCAGAGTGTCTCTTTTGGGTCACTTTGCTGGTCCCAAGCCCGGATTTGTTTGTTCCATGTGTAACTCTGTGTTGTTGTTTGTGTTGCACTGCTTTGCTTTATCTTGGCCAGCTCGCAGTGGTGTATGAGAACTTGTCCTTAACTGGCTTACCTGGTTAAATAAAAGTGACATTTAAAAAAATAAGCAACATTTTTTTCTTTCCCAGAAAGGGGATGTAGCTCAGTGGTAGAGCGCATGCTTTGCATGTATGAGGTCCTGGGTTCAATCCCCAGCTTCTCCATGTTTTTTTGCAAAGACCCAACTACTACTTTCCAGAATGTTGAAATTCTAAGCAGGAAACAGAGATGTGCAAAATCATTTGGTCTTGTAATCTGAAGAATATGCGTTCAATCCCTGTTAGTACATTTATAGAACAGAAGTGCATGGTTGCCAACTTTTATGTCATAATTTTCAAAAACTGAAGATCATGTTTTCGATCCCTGTCCGTACCTGTTTTAAGAATTGCTGCTATCATTTCATTGTAGTTTCAATGGAGTGGTGTATATAAAAAGTACATTGTATTAATAGTTCACCCCTCCGCTTCCAGACTGTATATGAATGTGGGAAGCCGCCGCTGGCTGATCCCGCCCTGGCTTACATATATTTATTTTTAAATAACCTGAATTAGGGCCAGACTAGTTACCATCATTTTCTCACATTGCAATTGAAAGTCTTTTCTATTGTCTCTTTTTGGTCCATTTAGATTGTTAATGTAGATTGTATAGAATTATTTATTTTTATTTTTATGTTATGGTTAAAAATGTTAATGTTTTACTGTGACTTGTCATAGACTCCTAAGTGGACCATAAGGTTAAAAACCAAACCAAATTAAGAAAACTAAACTGAAAAACAAAAAAATACAATTAAAAACTAAGTTGCTCCGCCAGAGTGTCTCTTTTGGGTCACTTTGCTTGGTCCCAAGCCCGGATTTGTTTGTTCCATGTGTAACTCTGTGTTGTTGTTTGTGTTGCACTGCTTTGCTTTATCTTGGCCAGCTCGCAGTGGTGTATGAGAACTTGTCCTTAACTGGCTTACCTGGTTAAATAAAAGTGACATTTAAAAAAATAGCAACATTTTTTTCTTTCCCAGAAAGGGGATGTAGCTCAGTGGTAGAGCGCATGCTTTGCATGTATGAGGTCCTGGGTTCAATCCCCAGCTTCTCCATGTTTTTTTGCAAAGACCCAACTACTACTTTCCAGAATGTTGCAATTCTAAGCAGGAAACAGAGATGTGCAAAATCATTTGTTCTTGTAATCTGAAGAATATGTGTTCAATCCCTGTTAGTACATTTATAGAACAGAAGTGCATGGTTGCCAACTTTTATGTCATAATTTTCAAAAACTGAAGATCATGTTTTCGATCCCTGTCCGTACCTGTTTTAAGAATTGCTGCTATCATTTCATTGTAGTTTCAATGGAGTGGTGTATATAAAAAGTACATTGTATTAATAGTTCACCCCTCCGCTTCCAGACTGTATATGAATGTGGGAAGCCGCCGCTGGCTGATCCCGCCCTGGCTTACATAATATTTATTTTTTAAATAACCTGAATTAGGGCCAGACTAGTTACCATCATTTTCTCACATTGCAATTGAAAGTCTTTTCTATTGTCTCTTTTTGGTCCATTTAGATTGTTAATGTAGATTGTATAGAATTATTTATTTTTATTTTTATGTTATGGTTAAAAATGTTAATGTTTTACTGTGACTTGTCAGTAGACTCCTAAGTGGACCATAAGGTTAAAAACCAAACCAAATTAAGAAAACTAAACTGAAAAACAAAAAAATACAATTAAAAACTAAGTTGCTCCGCCAGAGTGTCTCTTTTGGGTCACTTTGCTTGTCCCAAGCCCGGATTTGTTTGTTCCATGTGTAACTCTGTGTTGTTGTTTGTGTTGCACTGCTTTGCTTTATCTTGGCCAGCTCGCAGTGGTGTATGAGAACTTGTCCTTAACTGGCTTACCTGGTTAAATAAAAGTGACATTTAAAAAAATTAGCAACATTTTTTTCTTTCCAAGATAGGGGATGTAGCTCAGTGGTAGAGCGCATGCTTTGCATGTATGAGGTCCTGGGTTCAATCCCCAGCTTCTCCATGTTTTTTTGCAAAGACCCAACTACTACTTTCCAGAATGTTGCAATTCTAAGCAGGAAACAGAGATGTGCAAAATCATTTGTTCTTGTAATCTGAAGAATATGTGTTCAATCCCTGTTAGTACATTTATAGAACAGAAGTGCATGGTTGCCAACTTTTATGTCATAATTTTCAAAAACTGAAGATCATGTTTTCGATCCCTGTCCGTACCTGTTTTAAGAATTGCTGCTATCATTTCATTGTAGTTTCAATGGAGTGGTGTATATAAAAAGTACATTGTATTAATAGTTCACCCCTCCGCTTCCAGACTGTATATGAATGTGGGAAGCCGCCGCTGGCTGATCCCGCCCTGGCTTACATATTTTATTTTTTAAATAACCTGAATTAGGGCCAGACTAGTTACCATCATTTTCTCACATTGCAATTGAAAGTCTTTTCTATTGTCTCTTTTTGGTCCATTTAGATTGTTAATGTAGATTGTATAGAATTATTTATTTTTATTTTTATGTTATGGTTAAAAATGTTAATGTTTTACTGTGACTTGTCATAGACTCCTAAGTGGACCATAAGGTTAAAAACCAAACCAAATTAAGAAAACTAAACTGAAAAACAAAAAAATACAATTAAAAACTAAGTTGCTCCGCCAGAGTGTCTCTTTTGGGTCACTTTGCTTGTCCCAAGCCCGGATTTGTTTGTTCCATGTGTAACTCTGTGTTGTTGTTTGTGTTGCACTGCTTTGCTTTATCTTGGCCAGCTCGCAGTGGTGTATGAGAACTTGTCCTTAACTGGCTTACCTGGTTAAATAAAAGTGACATTTAAAAAAATAGCAAATTTTTTTTCTTTCCCAGATAGGGGATGTAGCTCAGTGGTAGAGCGCATGCTTTGCATGTATGAGGTCCTGGGTTCAATCCCCAGCTTCTCCATGTTTTTTTGCAAAGACCCAACTACTACTTTCCAGAATGTTGAAATTCTAAGCAGGAAACAGAGATGTGCAAAATCATTTGGTCTTGTAATCTGAAGAATATGCGTTCAATCCCTGTTAGTACATTTATAGAACAGAAGTGCATGGTTGCCAACTTTTATGTCATAATTTTCAAAAACTGAAGATCATGTTTTCGATCCCTGTCCGTACCTGTTTTAAGAATTGCTGCTATCATTTCATTGTAGTTTCAATGGAGTGGTGTATATAAAAAGTACATTGTATTAATAGTTCACCCCTCCGCTTCCAGACTGTATATGAATGTGGGAAGCCGCCGCTGGCTGATCCCGCCCTGGCTTACATATTAAATATTTTTAAATAACCTGAATTAGGGCCAGACTAGTTACCATCATTTTCTCACATTGCAATTGAAAGTCTTTTCTATTGTCTCTTTTTGGTCCATTTAGATTGTTAATGTAGATTGTATAGAATTATTTATTTTTATTTTTATGTTATGGTTAAAAATGTTAATGATTTTACTGTGACTTGTCAGTAGGACTCCTAAGTGGACCATAAGGTTAAAAACCAAACCAAATTAAGAAAACTAAACTGAAAAACAAAAAATACAATTAAAAACTAAGTTGCTCCGCCAGAGTGTCTCTTTTGGGTCACTTTGCTGGTCCCAAGCCCGGATTTGTTTGTTCCATGTGTAACTCTGTGTTGTTGTTTGTGTTGCACTGCTTTGCTTTATCTTGGCCAGCTCGCAGTGGTGTATGAGAACTTGTCCTTAACTGGCTTACCTGGTTAAATAAAAGTGACATTTAAAAAAATAGCAACATTTTTTTCTTTCCCAGATAGGGGATGTAGCTCAGTGGTAGAGCGCATGCTTTGCATGTATGAGGTCCTGGGTTCAATCCCCAGCTTCTCCATGTTTTTTTGCAAAGACCCAACTACTACTTTCCAGAATGTTGAAATTCTAAGCAGGAAACAGAGATGTGCAAAATCATTTGGTCTTGTAATCTGAAGAATATGTGTTCAATCCCTGTTAGTACATTTATAGAACAGAAGTGCATGGTTGCCAACTTTTATGTCATAATTTTCAAAAACTGAAGATCATGTTTTCGATCCCTGTCCGTACCTGTTTTAAGAATTGCTGCTATCATTTCATTGTAGTTTCAATGGAGTGGTGTATATAAAAAGTACATTGTATTAATAGTTCACCCCTCCGCTTCCAGACTGTATATGAATGTGGGAAGCCGCCGCTGGCTGATCCCGCCCTGGCTTACATATAATATATTTTTAAATAACCTGAATTAGGGCCAGACTAGTTACCATCATTTTCTCACATTGCAATTGAAAGTCTTTTCTATTGTCTCTTTTTGGTCCATTTAGATTGTTAATGTAGATTGTATAGAATTATTTATTTTTATTTTTATGTTATGGTTAAAAATGTTAATGATTTACTGTGACTTGTCAGTAGGCTCCTAAGTGGACCATAAGGTTAAAAACCAAACCAAATTAAGAAAACTAAACTGAAAAACTAAAAAATACAATTCAAAACTAAGTTGCTCCGCCAGAGTGTCTCTTTTGGGTCACTTTGCTGGTCCCAAGCCCGGATTTGTTTGTTCCATGTGTAACTCTGTGTTGTTGTTTGTGTTGCACTGCTTTGCTTTATCTTGGCCAGCTCGCAGTGGTGTATGAGAACTTGTCCTTAACTGGCTTACCTGGTTAAATAAAAGTGACATTTAAAAAAATAAGCAACATTTTTTTCTTTCCCAGAAAGGGGATGTAGCTCAGTGGTAGAGCGCATGCTTTGCATGTATGAGGTCCTGGGTTCAATCCCCAGCTTCTCCATGTTTTTTTGCAAAGACCCAACTACTACTTTCCAGAATGTTGCAATTCTAAGCAGGAAACAGAGATGTGCAAAATCATTTGTTCTTGTAATCTGAAGAATATGTGTTCAATCCCTGTTAGTACATTTATAGAACAGAAGTGCATGGTTGCCAACTTTTATGTCATAATTTTCAAAAACTGAAGATCATGTTTTCGATCCCTGTCCGTACCTGTTTTAAGAATTGCTGCTATCATTTCATTGTAGTTTCAATGGAGTGGTGTATATAAAAAGTACATTGTATTAATAGTTCACCCCTCCGCTTCCAGACTGTATATGAATGTGGGAAGCCGCCGCTGGCTGATCCCGCCCTGGCTTACATATTTTATTTTTTAAATAACCTGAATTAGGGCCAGACTAGTTACCATCATTTTCTCACATTGCAATTGAAAGTCTTTTCTATTGTCTCTTTTTGGTCCATTTAGATTGTTAATGTAGATTGTATAGAATTATTTATTTTTATTTTTATGTTATGGTTAAAAATGTTAATGTTTTACTGTGACTTGTCATAGACTCCTAAGTGGACCATAAGGTTAAAAACCAAACCAAATTAAGAAAACTAAACTGAAAAACAAAACAATACAATTAAAAACTAAGTTGCTCCGCCAGAGTGTCTCTTTTGGGTCACTTTGCTTGTCCCAAGCCCGGATTTGTTTGTTCCATGTGTAACTCTGTGTTGTTGTTTGTGTTGCACTGCTTTGCTTTATCTTGGCCAGCTCGCAGTGGTGTATGAGAACTTGTCCTTAACTGGCTTACCTGGTTAAATAAAAGTGACATTTAAAAAAATAGCAACATTTTTTTCTTTCCAGATAGGGGATGTAGCTCAGTGGTAGAGCGCATGCTTTGCATGTATGAGGTCCTGGGTTCAATCCCCAGCTTCTCCATGTTTTTTTGCAAAGACCCAACTACTACTTTCCAGAATGTTGCAATTCTAAGCAGGAAACAGAGATGTGCAAAATCATTTGGTCTTGTAATCTGAAGAATATGTGTTCAATCCCTGTTAGTACATTTATAGAACAGAAGTGCATGGTTGCCAACTTTTATGTCATAATTTTCAAAAACTGAAGATCATGTTTTCGATCCCTGTCCGTACCTGTTTTAAGAATTGCTGCTATCATTTCATTGTAGTTTCAATGGAGTGGTGTATATAAAAAGTACATTGTATTAATAGTTCACCCCTCCGCTTCCAGACTGTATATGAATGTGGGAAGCCGCCGCTGGCTGATCCCGCCCTGGCTTACATATTTTTATTTTTAAATAACCTGAATTAGGGCCAGACTAGTTACCATCATTTTCTCACATTGCAATTGAAAGTCTTTTCTATTGTCTCTTTTTGGTCCATTTAGATTGTTAATGTAGATTGTATAGAATTATTTATTTTTATTTTTATGTTATGGTTAAAAATGTTAATGTTTTACTGTGACTTGTCATAGACTCCTAAGTGGACCATAAGGTTAAAAACCAAACCAAATTAAGAAAACTAAACTGAAAAACAAAAAAATACAATTAAAAACTAAGTTGCTCCGCCAGAGTGTCTCTTTTGGGTCACATTTGCTTGTCCCAAGCCCGGATTTGTTTGTTCCATGTGTAACTCTGTGTTGTTGTTTGTGTTGCACTGCTTTGCTTTATCTTGGCCAGCTCGCAGTGGTGTATGAGAACTTGTCCTTAACTGGCTTACCTGGTTAAATAAAAGTGACATTTAAAAAAATAGCAACATTTTTTTCTTTCCCAGATAGGGGATGTAGCTCAGTGGTAGAGCGCATGCTTTGCATGTATGAGGTCCTGGGTTCAATCCCCAGCTTCTCCATGTTTTTTTGCAAAGACCCAACTACTACTTTCCAGAATGTTGAAATTCTAAGCAGGAAACAGAGATGTGCAAAATCATTTGGTCTTGTAATCTGAAGAATATGCGTTCAATCCCTGTTAGTACATTTATAGAACAGAAGTGCATGGTTGCCAACTTTTATGTCATAATTTTCAAAAACTGAAGATCATGTTTTCGATCCCTGTCCGTACCTGTTTTAAGAATTGCTGCTATCATTTCATTGTAGTTTCAATGGAGTGGTGTATATAAAAAGTACATTGTATTAATAGTTCACCCCTCCGCTTCCAGACTGTATATGAATGTGGGAAGCCGCCGCTGGCTGATCCCGCCCTGGCTTACATTAAAAAAATAATATTAATAACCTGAATTAGGGCCAGACTAGTTACCATCATTTTCTCACATTGCAATTGAAAGTCTTTTCTATTGTCTCTTTTTGGTCCATTTAGATTGTTAATGTAGATTGTATATAATTATTTATTTTTATTTTTATGTTATGGTTAAAAATGTTAATGATTTACTGTGACTTGTCGTAGGCTCCTAAGTGGACCATAAGGTTAAAAACCAAACCAAATTAAGAAAACTAAACTGAAAAACTAAAAAATACAATTAAAAACTAAGTTGCTCCGCCAGAGTGTCTCTTTTGGGTCACTTTGCTGGTCCCAAGCCCGGATTTGTTTGTTCCATGTGTAACTCTGTGTTGTTGTTTGTGTTGCACTGCTTTGCTTTATCTTGGCCAGCTCGCAGTGGTGTATGAGAACTTGTCCTTAACTGGCTTACCTGGTTAAATAAAAGTGACATTTAAAAAAATAGCAACATTTTTTTCTTTCCCAGAAAGGGGATGTAGCTCAGTGGTAGAGCGCATGCTTTGCATGTATGAGGTCCTGGGTTCAATCCCCAGCTTCTCCATGTTTTTTTGCAAAGACCCAACTACTACTTTCCAGAATGTTGCAATTCTAAGCAGGAAACAGAGATGTGCAAAATCATTTGTTCTTGTAATCTGAAGAATATGTGTTCAATCCCTGTTAGTACATTTATAGAACAGAAGTGCATGGTTGCCAACTTTTATGTCATAATTTTCAAAAACTGAAGATCATGTTTTCGATCCCTGTCCGTACCTGTTTTAAGAATTGCTGCTATCATTTCATTGTAGTTTCAATGGAGTGGTGTATATAAAAAGTACATTGTATTAATAGTTCACCCCTCCGCTTCCAGACTGTATATGAATGTGGGAAGCCGCCGCTGGCTGATCCCGCCCTGGCTTACATATATTTATTTTTTAAATAACCTGAATTAGGGCCAGACTAGTTACCATCATTTTCTCACATTGCAATTGAAAGTCTTTTCTATTGTCTCTTTTTGGTCCATTTAGATTGTTAATGTAGATTGTATAGAATTATTTATTTTTATTTTTATGTTATGGTTAAAAATGTTAATGTTTTACTGTGACTTGTCATAGACTCCTAAGTGGACCATAAGGTTAAAAACCAAACCAAATTAAGAAAACTAAACTGAAAAACAAAACAATACAATTAAAAACTAAGTTGCTCCGCCAGAGTGTCTCTTTTGGGTCACTTTGCTTGTCCCAAGCCCGGATTTGTTTGTTCCATGTGTAACTCTGTGTTGTTGTTTGTGTTGCACTGCTTTGCTTTATCTTGGCCAGCTCGCAGTGGTGTATGAGAACTTGTCCTTAACTGGCTTACCTGGTTAAATAAAAGTGACATTTAAAAAAATAGCAACATTTTTTTCTTTCCCAGATAGGGGATGTAGCTCAGTGGTAGAGCGCATGCTTTGCATGTATGAGGTCCTGGGTTCAATCCCCAGCTTCTCCATGTTTTTTTGCAAAGACCCAACTACTACTTTCCAGAATGTTGAAATTCTAAGCAGGAAACAGAGATGTGCAAAATCATTTGGTCTTGTAATCTGAAGAATATGCGTTCAATCCCTGTTAGTACATTTATAGAACAGAAGTGCATGGTTGCCAACTTTTATGTCATAATTTTCAAAAACTGAAGATCATGTTTTCGATCCCTGTCCGTACCTGTTTTAAGAATTGCTGCTATCATTTCATTGTAGTTTCAATGGAGTGGTGTATATAAAAAGTACATTGTATTAATAGTTCACCCCTCCGCTTCCAGACTGTATATGAATGTGGGAAGCCGCCGCTGGCTGATCCCGCCCTGGCTTACATTAAAAAATATATTTAAATAACCTGAATTAGGGCCAGACTAGTTACCATCATTTTCTCACATTGCAATTGAAAGTCTTTTCTATTGTCTCTTTTTGGTCCATTTAGATTGTTAATGTAGATTGTATATAATTATTTATTTTTATTTTTATGTTATGGTTAAAAATGTTAATGATTTACTGTGACTTGTCGTAGGCTCCTAAGTGGACCATAAGGTTAAAAACCAAACCAAATTAAGAAAACTAAACTGAAAAACAAAAAATACAATTAAAAACTAAGTTGCTCCGCCAGAGTGTCTCTTTTGGGTCACTTTGCTGGTCCCAAGCCCGGATTTGTTTGTTCCATGTGTAACTCTGTGTTGTTGTTTGTGTTGCACTGCTTTGCTTTATCTTGGCCAGCTCGCAGTGGTGTATGAGAACTTGTCCTTAACTGGCTTACCTGGTTAAATAAAAGTGACATTTAAAAAAATAGCAACATTTTTTTCTTTCCCAGATAGGGGATGTAGCTCAGTGGTAGAGCGCATGCTTTGCATGTATGAGGTCCTGGGTTCAATCCCCAGCTTCTCCATGTTTTTTTGCAAAGACCCAACTACTACTTTCCAGAATGTTGCAATTCTAAGCAGGAAACAGAGATGTGCAAAATCATTTGTTCTTGTAATCTGAAGAATATGTGTTCAATCCCTGTTAGTACATTTATAGAACAGAAGTGCATGGTTGCCAACTTTTATGTCATAATTTTCAAAAACTGAAGATCATGTTTTCGATCCCTGTCCGTACCTGTTTTAAGAATTGCTGCTATCATTTCATTGTAGTTTCAATGGAGTGGTGTATATAAAAAGTACATTGTATTAATAGTTCACCCCTCCGCTTCCAGACTGTATATGAATGTGGGAAGCCGCCGCTGGCTGATCCCGCCCTGGCTTACATATTTTTATTTTTTAAATAACCTGAATTAGGGCCAGACTAGTTACCATCATTTTCTCACATTGCAATTGAAAGTCTTTTCTATTGTCTCTTTTTGGTCCATTTAGATTGTTAATGTAGATTGTATAGAATTATTTATTTTTATTTTTATGTTATGGTTAAAAATGTTAGTGTTTTACTGTGACTTGTCATAGACTCCTAAGTGGACCATAAGGTTAAAAACCAAACCAAATTAAGAAAACTAAACTGAAAAACAAAAAAATACAATTAAAAACTAAGTTGCTCCGCCAGAGTGTCTCTTTTGGGTCACTTTGCTTGTCCCAAGCCCGGATTTGTTTGTTCCATGTGTAACTCTGTGTTGTTGTTTGTGTTGCACTGCTTTGCTTTATCTTGGCCAGCTCGCAGTGGTGTATGAGAACTTGTCCTTAACTGGCTTACCTGGTTAAATAAAAGTGACATTTAAAAAAATAGCAAAATTTTTTTCTTTCCCAGATAGGGGATGTAGCTCAGTGGTAGAGCGCATGCTTTGCATGTATGAGGTCCTGGGTTCAATCCCCAGCTTCTCCATGTTTTTTTGCAAAGACCCAACTACTACTTTCCAGAATGTTGAAATTCTAAGCAGGAAACAGAGATGTGCAAAATCATTTGGTCTTGTAATCTGAAGAATATGCGTTCAATCCCTGTTAGTACATTTATAGAACAGAAGTGCATGGTTGCCAACTTTTATGTCATAATTTTCAAAAACTGAAGATCATGTTTTCGATCCCTGTCCGTACCTGTTTTAAGAATTGCTGCTATCATTTCATTGTAGTTTCAATGGAGTGGTGTATATAAAAAGTACATTGTATTAATAGTTCACCCCTCCGCTTCCAGACTGTATATGAATGTGGGAAGCCGCCGCTGGCTGATCCCGCCCTGGCTTACATAATATATATTTTTTAAATAACCTGAATTAGGGCCAGACTAGTTACCATCATTTTCTCACATTGCAATTGAAAGTCTTTTCTATTGTCTCTTTTTGGTCCATTTAGATTGTTAATGTAGATTGTATAGAATTATTTATTTTTATTTTTATGTTATGGTTAAAAATGTTAATGTTTTACTGTGACTTGTCATAGACTCCTAAGTGGACCATAAGGTTAAAAACCAAACCAAATTAAGAAAACTAAACTGAAAAACAAAACAATACAATTAAAAACTAAGTTGCTCCGCCAGAGTGTCTCTTTTGGGTCACATTTGCTTGTCCCAAGCCCGGATTTGTTTGTTCCATGTGTAACTCTGTGTTGTTGTTTGTGCTGCACTGCTTTGCTTTATCTTGGCCAGCTCGCAGTGGTGTATGAGAACTTGTCCTTAACTGGCTTACCTGGTTAAATAAAAGTGACATTTAAAAAAATAGCAAATTTTTTTTCTTTCCCAGATAGGGGATGTAGCTCAGTGGTAGAGCGCATGCTTTGCATGTATGAGGTCCTGGGTTCAATCCCCAGCTTCTCCATGTTTTTTTGCAAAGACCCAACTACTACTTTCCAGAATGTTGAAATTCTAAGCAGGAAACAGAGATGTGCAAAATCATTTGGTCTTGTAATCTGAAGAATATGCGTTCAATCCCTGTTAGTACATTTATAGAACAGAAGTGCATGGTTGCCAACTTTTATGTCATAATTTTCAAAAACTGAAGATCATGTTTTCGATCCCTGTCCGTACCTGTTTTAAGAATTGCTGCTATCATTTCATTGTAGTTTCAATGGAGTGGTGTATATAAAAAGTACATTGTATTAATAGTTCACCCCTCCGCTTCCAGACTGTATATGAATGTGGGAAGCCGCCGCTGGCTGATCCCGCCCTGGCTTACATTAAAATTATTTTTTAAATAACCTGAATTAGGGCCAGACTAGTTACCATCATTTTCTCACATTGCAATTGAAAGTCTTTTCTATTGTCTCTTTTTGGTCCATTTAGATTGTTAATGTAGATTGTATAGAATTATTTATTTTTATTTTTATGTTATGGTTAAAAATGTTAATGTTTTACTGTGACTTGTCATAGACTCCTAAGTGGACCATAAGGTTAAAAACCAAACCAAATTAAGAAAACTAAACTGAAAAACAAAAAATACAATTAAAAACTAAGTTGCTCCGCCAGAGTGTCTCTTTTGGGTCACTTTGCTTGTCCCAAGCCCGGATTTGTTTGTTCCATGTGTAACTCTGTGTTGTTGTTTGTGTTGCACTGCTTTGCTTTATCTTGGCCAGCTCGCAGTGGTGTATGAGAACTTGTCCTTAACTGGCTTACCTGGTTAAATAAAAGTGACATTTAAAAAAATAGCAAATTTTTTTCTTTCCCAGATAGGGGATGTAGCTCAGTGGTAGAGCGCATGCTTTGCATGTATGAGGTCCTGGGTTCAATCCCCAGCTTCTCCATGTTTTTTTGCAAAGACCCAACTACTACTTTCCAGAATGTTGCAATTCTAAGCAGGAAACAGAGATGTGCAAAATCATTTGTTCTTGTAATCTGAAGAATATGTGTTCAATCCCTGTTAGTACATTTATAGAACAGAAGTGCATGGTTGCCAACTTTTATGTCATAATTTTCAAAAACTGAAGATCATGTTTTCGATCCCTGTCCGTACCTGTTTTAAGAATTGCTGCTATCATTTCATTGTAGTTTCAATGGAGTGGTGTATATAAAAAGTACATTGTATTAATAGTTCACCCCTCCGCTTCCAGACTGTATATGAATGTGGGAAGCCGCCGCTGGCTGATCCCGCCCTGGCTTACATAATTTTATTTTTTAAATAACCTGAATTAGGGCCAGACTAGTTACCATCATTTTCTCACATTGCAATTGAAAGTCTTTTCTATTGTCTCTTTTTGGTCCATTTAGATTGTTAATGTAGATTGTATAGAATTATTTATTTTTATTTTTATGTTATGGTTAAAAATGTTAATGTTTTACTGTGACTTGTCATAGACTCCTAAGTGGACCATAAGGTTAAAAACCAAACCAAATTAAGAAAACTAAACTGAAAAACAAAAAATACAATTAAAAACTAAGTTGCTCCGCCAGAGTGTCTCTTTTGGGTCACATTTGCTTGTCCCAAGCCCGGATTTGTTTGTTCCATGTGTAACTCTGTGTTGTTGTTTGTGCTTGCACTGCTTTGCTTTATCTTGGCCAGCTCGCAGTGGTGTATGAGAACTTGTCCTTAACTGGCTTACCTGGTTAAATAAAAGTGACATTTAAAAAAATGAGCAAAATTTTTTTCTTTCCCAGATAGGGGATGTAGCTCAGTGGTAGAGCGCATGCTTTGCATGTATGAGGTCCTGGGTTCAATCCCCAGCTTCTCCATGTTTTTTTTTGCAAAGACCCAACTTCTATTTTCCAGAATGTTGAAATTCTAAGCAGGAAACAGAGATGTGCAAAATCATTTGGTCTTGTAATCTGTAAGAATATGCGTTCAATCCCTGTT
>NW_022264872.1:0-21781 GCF_002021735.2 Oncorhynchus kisutch
AAAATAACCTAATCTTTATCAATGTTGTCCAACATGTCTCATCTCCATGCCATGGGTGTTCCAGAGTTCAAGTCACATTTGCCCAAACTGTGAACAGTATGTATAATACAAGTCAATAAGATATTTGAATAGCGTGTTAAGTCATCCAGATGTTTCCCAGTTAGTATCTTGTTAGAGGTTCTGAGCTGTAGCTTAATAAAGGTGTTGTACGTGACGGCAACTTTTCTTCCTTCTAGACATTTGACAGTAACTGGGTGTGATTTTGCTATTCATCATCTCAAATACATAATTTTTTTTAAATGTAATGATGACTTACTAACTCATGCTCTTATCCTCGAGTGTGTGACTTTGGCCGCACTGTCTCCATCTTAGGACAGAGCTCCTAAAGCATTGGCTCTTGTTTCTGGAATAAATCATCTCTGCTCCCTCAACTATAGCACTGACCCCCCCCCCCCCCCTCTCTCTCTTGCTCTCTCTCTCGCTCACTCATTATACAAGCCTGGAGGAGCCAGGCGTTCGTCAGCTGCCTCGACGTGATGCTGGCCTTGACGAATGGAGCAGCTCTTATGGAAAATTACATTAGCAATGTCAGTTCAAAAGAGGAAGGAGGAAAAAAGGGTCTGTGAATGAGCCTGGCCACCACTGTGTAGTCGCTGATGTGCAGTTAGGGGAGAAGGGGTCTCATGAGAACTAGCTTTATTTCCTTTTCTTGCCTCTGACTTACTGGTGCTATTGTGTTACAGCTCATTCCTTTTAAATAACACCAAGGCTTTGAGGACTCTGAATGAGTAGGGAGGGATGACTGGTTTTGAGGGGAGTGTCAATTGCATAGATGAGGGTAGGCCATACCTGTTCATATATGCTGGTTAGCCCCGTTTCCAACAAGGGACTTGATGTGTAGTCCTAAACACAGAACTTGCTATTCTCCCATTTTGACATTTTTGCGTGGATAAACAAGGCGACACAGCAAGCAGGGATTGGAGAAAACTGTATTTCCCCAATCTGTTCAGCCAAATCCTACCAGGAATGTTAACTTGCTTGGTCCTGCTGAGGCACCTTGCCATGAAGACACATTGTTTCAGCCCAAGCACCATGACGGTGCTTTCTTTTCAGCTGTTAGTCGTCTAGCCTAGACGTGTTCCTTTTGAACTGCTGAACAAAGCACTATGAAATGTAGCTGAAATCTACTCTATGTCGACCTGTTCATTTCAATCAGTTATTTTTTTATAGATCTTGTACCACCCTTTTCTTCCCAATTTTGTGATATCCAATTGGTGGTTACGATCTTGTCTCATCGCCGCTGCAACTCTCCAACGGACTCGGGAGAGGCGAAGGTCGAGAGCCATGTGTCCTGCGAAACATGACCTGCCAAGCCGCACTACTTCTTGACACTGCTCGCTTAACCCAGAAGCCAGCCGCACCTATGTGTCCGAGGAAACACCGTCCGAAGTCAGCTTGAAACCGCTAGAGTAAACTGAGCCAGGAAGTCCCTTAGACCGCTGCGCCATTCGGGAGGGCCTCAATCATGTTTTGGCCCTAGTACTATGACGAAGCATTCTTTTCAGCATCTAGCCTTGACGTGTTCCTTTTCAACTGCTTCCTCACCAATATCAGTCTGGGTTCAAACTGAGCATTATGAAATGCAGCCTAAGTCTACTCAAATGTTAAATGACTCCACTTCGCCCCGTGGAGTGCACAGAGGCAGATTTTTTTTGCCCTAATTTCAGAGCAGAGAAACCAACCGATAGAGGCGTGCAGTGCAGTGCTTTGTTGTCGCCTCAAGCGAGTGCGGAGAAGTGATTCCTCTTGATCAGCAGACTTGTATGTTCCATGTGATTGCAGCAAATGAAGAGCCCCCATTCAGGCTGTCGTGAGAGGCCTCTGTAGGTAATGGGAATCGCACAATGAAATTGTTATCTTGTTAAATGCTTTGAAGGCAAGAATGATTGAATATCCTAATGCTTGGAAATGTGTATCATAGTTTTACTATGTTGAATCAGTGGTATTTCCTTTGCCTTGGTAACTATCCATGCTTGAATGGCTTTTCCTTTAATTAGCAACCTTGATTTGTCCTCAAGGTGTTATTCTGTTCACTAGGATCCTGAAAGCCATCTGTCTGTGGTATAATTCATTAGCATAATAGAAAATCCAATGTGGAAAGTGAAAAAAGACACTCCATCCCCTGGCTCTCCTTAGCTCTTTGCCTGTGGTTGGCCTCCAACGTTGCCCGGCTTCAATTTCATTGAAAACAAAGCTTGTTGGCCCTACATGCCTATTTTCAGTTGATTTGACAACCTACTGTTGAGAGAACCTGCATGTGTGTTTAGATACGTGTGTGTGTGTGTGAGGAACAGATGAAGGGAGGCATTTTGCAGCAGCGGACTCAGTCAGTCAGTGCTGCTGTGATTCCTGTAGTGCTGCCTCTTTCTGTTAGAAACTCTCCCACAGGGAGCCCCCCTCTCTACTCCAGTAAAAACACTCCACACTAATTGTTTCCCACATCTGTCATTAGCCTCTGTCTCCACAACAACGTAAAAGGCTGTGAGGCTAAACACAATACAAGGGAGGGTTAGTGACGGCAAATCTACTTTGCCCACCTATTTAGAAAAAGCTATAGCCTTGGATTATTGAGGCTAGGTCAGTTAACTTTTGACCCCTTAATGGTGTTTAAAGGAGATAAGGATCGGGTAAGCTGATCTCTGACAACTTTTTGGTTGAGTTAGCCTGTTTCTCTCAGATCCAGAAACATTTAGGCTAGAGTTTGCCTGAGTTTGCGGTTGAATTCAGTGGTTAATGTGTTTCCCTTTTGTCTCTTTATGAAAAGGACACATTCATTATCCTCTTTGTTTCCTCAAAGCATGTGCAGGCAAGCTGTTAAGGGCCTTTTGTCGAGGCTCTTCCGAATTTCTCAAACTGTTGGGAAGAATAAACATGTTTCCTTTCAGTGTTTTATATAAATTGAGATCAGACAAGCATTCATAATACTGAGGAAAAGACCCAAACATTTGTCACAATCTTTAGGCTGTCAGTTGCTGCAGATATTGCCATAATCTATTCACATCAATATTAAGCTCGATTCATTTTTGGCATGCCAGCAAAAAGCAGCCTTGAACCTGGAATGTGTGTTAGTGTTGCTTTTGGCTCCTCTGCAGTAAGGAGTTTGCTTCGGTAAGTGGGTCTGGTTTCCTTTCCAACTTTCCCCACTTAAGAAAGCCTTGTTATCTGGGGTTGCTATTGTCGTAGGGGGATGAGGCAACACGATGAAGTGAGAAATACTGATTCCTACTCCGCAAGCAAGCGGGTGAAATCCTGTCAAGGCATATTCTGCTGTATAGCCACCACTTAGCCTTTGGCTCTCTCTTTACAGTCACCCGCTTAGAAAGTCCCTCCTATACAAATGCCTTTCTTTGTTCTGTAGACTAGATGGCGTGAATGATTCATTAACAGTCGGTCACAAATGTCTACCCTCAAGATGTCTATATTTATCCAGCAATTTGCAAAAACGTTTCAGTTTGCTGTCAGCTAGCACAGTTCTCTCTAGTCCATTTCCAAAATGGTACAAGGTGTGATAATTTACATTACTGCCAAGAACGTCTCACCAAATGTTTGTGCGGTGGCCTCAATGTACCATTACAAAAGGAGCTTTAGCTCAGGGCTATTTTTTGTCTGGTTGTCGTATTCCTGGTGTCCAATGTCACTTTACTGTGGCTGGGATTAAAGCCACGCCAGAACAGTGACTCTAGTTGTAGCAGAGCCATTCCCAGAGCTGGTTTTGCCTCAGGAACAAGGTTCCTCCCCATCCCCCACGGTCAGACCAGAGGCCTCGTCAGGGAATGGGAAAGCTGCGGCCCACTGAGTTTATAGTGCTGTCGGACAGTGTTCCAGGAAATCCTTGTCAAGAGCCTTGAGAGACCCTTGTGTGGAAATATTTAATATTGGAACCCAGTCCTCGCTGGTTATAAACTGTCTCTGTAGACATTTAGCAGGCTCCTTGACCTGGAGAAGCGCGGGCTTGATTTGTGCCCTCTTGTTCCGTTCTGAAGGCTCCTAGGAGCACTGAAAGATCTGCTTTTGTACACGAGAAGACGTTTACTTCCAGCTAGATTTACATGGAATAAAACAAACTCTCACCGTCATCACAAGGACTAGGATGTATTTCTGAAAGACAACACCATTGTCTAAAAGAAGAGTTGAAATGTGTTAGGCCTTCCGTACGTTCTGGCTTCTATTTGCTGTTGCTCATAACCTAGAACGGTTTGGAGCAGTCTATTTAAGTTAACCATTGTTGGCCTAATCATGGTAACCATTTTAATCATGGATCTTTTGAAAATGGATAACTGTCGGCCTGTGCCTGTTCTGTAACCTACTTTTAAAATTGCTTTTGTAACATATGGGGTCTTTGTCAATAGGGGGATGTGCCTGTTTTTAATTTGCTCCCGAAGGTGTCGCAATAAAATGTTGACTTTGACAAAGCTTGTGGAGGAGCCTATAAACCTCGCTGCACCGTGCTGGGAGGCCACATGCTATTTTGTTCCTCCTCTATTGGATAACAAGGAGACTTTTCTGGGAATGGCAGCACTGTAGCCTGAGCCTTCATGCTGAAACAATGTCACTATCAATGTCCATTGTGATCATTTCACATTTTATTTTTTCATAATTCATGATGTTCTGATATCTAACAGAAGCATACAGTTATTTACTTTCCTAATGAGCGATAAACTGGGTATTACCTCGGAGGCTAGAATGTAGATTAGATTAATGTATAGCAAAGGAAATGGACGATTAGGCTTATAATAATCGTGAATGAGCCTGTGAATTGATCTGTGTTCATATGGTTTGAGTTGCTGAGGAAGTCTTTGAATGCCCTCATGTTTTCCTCATAGGCTATTTGTGTTTAAAACTAGAGGTCGACCGATTAATCGGAATGGCTGATTTTAATTTGGGCCGATTTCAAGTTTTCATAACAATCGGTAATCGGCATTTTTGGACGCCGATTACATTGCACCCCACAAGGAGACTGCGTGGCAGGCTGACCACCTGTTACATGAGTGCAGCAAGGAGCCAAGGTAAATTGCTAGCTAGCATTAAACTTATCTTAAAAAACAATCAATCTTAACAATCACTAGTTAACTACACATGGTTGATGATATTACTAGTTTATCTAGCTTGTCCTGTGCATATAATCAATGCGGTGCCGTTAATTTCTCATTGAATCACAGCCTACTTAGCCAAACGGGTGACGATTTAACAAGCATTCGCGAAAAAACCCCATAAACATCAATGCCTTAAAATCAATACACAAGCACATTTTTTGGGCCGCCTGGCTCATTGCGAACTGTGTGAAGACCATTTCTTCCTAACAAAGACCGTAATTAATTTGCCAGAATTGTACATTATTATGACATAACATTGAAGGTTGTGCAATGTAACAGCAATATTTAGACTTAGGGTTGCCGCCTGTTCGATAATATATGGAACGGTTCCGTAGTTCACTGAAATAATTAAACGTTTTGTTTTCGAAATGATAGTTTCCGGATTTGACCATATTAATGACCTAAGGCTCGTATTTCTGTTTGTTTATTATATTCTTATTAAGTCTATGATTTGATAGAGCAGTCTGACAGGGTGATGGTAGGCAGCAGCAGGCTCATAAGCATTCATTCAAACAGCACTTTCCTGCGTTTGCCAGCAGCTCATCGCTGTGCTTCAAGCATTGCGCTATTTATCAACTCCCGAGATTAGGATGGCAATACTGAAGTTCCTATAAGAACATCCAATAGTCAAAGGTATATGAAATACAAATGGTATAGAGAGAGAGTCCTATAATTCCTATAATAACTACAACCTAAAACTTCTTAACTGGGAATATTGAAGAGTCATGTTAAAAGGAACCACCAGCTTTCATATGTTCTCATGTTCTGAGCAATGAACATAAACGTTAGCTTTCTTACATGGCACATATTGCACTTTTACTTTCTTCTCCAACACTTTGTTTTTGCATTATTTAAACCAAATTGAACATGTTTCATAATTTATTTGAAACTAAATTGAGTTTATTTTTATCTATTATATTAAGTTAAAATAAGTGTTCTTTCAGTATTGTTGTAATTGTCTTCATTACAAATATATATATTTAAAAAAATCGGCAGATTAGTTGGTATCAACCTTTTTTTGGGTCCTCGAATAATCGGTATCGGCGTTGAAAAATCATAATCGGCCGACCTCTAGTTAAAACGTGAGCTTTCGCTGTGTACACCTAGCAGCAATATCCTCATAGAAAATGTATGGGGAGGATGGCTTCAAGGTCGCAAAACATCTTTGGCTCGTCCTGCAAAAGTGATCACAGTTCTGAGAAACAAAGCCCTTTCATGTTTTGTCTCTCTCCACCCTCCTCTTTCTCCCAAGCTTTGTACAAGGCTAGGCATGTGCGTGTGTCTGGATCAGTGTGCTGTCAGGGAAGCATGTGGGGGGAAGGGAGAGAGGCTAACCCGCGCTGCTAATTCAGCTCATGAAAGACTTATGCAGTGAGAGCAGCTGTCTTCCATTGTCAGCCAGCAAATTTCCAACGCGCCTCATTTCGCCTATCAATGCGGGAGTAGCAGGAAAGCCGGGGGTGGGGGGGGCAGAGGGAAACAAACAAACAAAGAACATGAGAGGGGGAAAAAGGGAGAAGGCCAAGATTCGAGATTTCGATGGTCTGGAGTCGATGTATTTTCTCTGCTTAGGGGTGGGGAGGATGTGGAGTTGGGTCAGCGATCTAGTAATAAACCATCCATCTATTCAAGGAAAAAGGGCTCTGCTGTTATGAGGGAAGAGGGCACATGATGGGTAGAGGAGTGAGGGAAATGGGGGGGGGGGGGGCAACTGGGGTTAAGGAAGGGGGAGGGGAGGACAGCCTTATGAATGGATCACCACTAGCGGAGTTGCCAATAACCGGATGGTGTTTCTTTTACGCCAGCTATGTTAGGTTATGAATGGATAAAGTCTTTAACCCCCTACACACTGAATGGTTTGTCTGCTCAGCTTCAGCTGCATGGGGCTGGTGGAATGACAGGGAGAGGCTGGCTGGAAGGGCTGCTCTATTAAGACGGACACAGTTCCAGGGTTCTTGAATCCTCTAGGCATTTGGTCTGATTAGCAGAACAAAACCCACACAGTGGGGAGGAGCAGACGTGGCTTTCCTCTGGCCTGGAATGTTCTGCCTGTGAGCGAAAGCTGGCACAGTATCTGTTACAGAGTCACTCTTGTTGTACTGTGTGTTTCAGGATTGTTGCCTGCTTTCAAAGGGTTTGGCTTAGTGCATTCTGTGGTGTGTCAATAATTTAGACCTAGGCTGTACGATACATGAAAGTGTCTTCCCCAGGCCTTAACTCATTTAGCACTTTGCCATTTTGTTCAAAGGGTTAACTGCATTATGAAACCACTCACTGTTGGACAAGCTTCCTCCACAAGGAGACATTCATGACTCGACTACTCATGGAAAAAGTATTTTCAGCTTGAAAGAAATGTAGATTTGTGCATACTGTAGTTGTTGGTGAGGCAACTCTTCAAAAAAGGTTTAGCTAGGGCTTTCAACGTAGGAATGTGAAACCCCCCATTGAGTTCCTCTTTATGGAGGACAAGAGGCAGCTTCTAGAAGACAGGGAGATAAAAGAGAGATTGATGTCTGTGTGCTGCGAACCTGCGGCTGCCATTAGTAATCTTGTCGTTTTGCCTTCCCACTTCACGTTAGAAAAAAATTATGATTTTAGAGGTTTCTACTTCTACTCTGAGGGGTTCATTATGGATAAACCAGAGGATTGCCTTTGAACAGCCAATTTACAGGGCTAGTTTTAGCCTGGTTTGGTTTTCAGAACTTACATAGTACATTGGAAATCACCCGAGTTTCTGCTTGTTGTTTTTTAATAAAAAGCCCCTATGTTGGCCACTCATTGAAAAATACCCTAATCCCTTGGAAATCTTATTTCCACTTAAAGCTTCCTGCGTCAATTGAATGCTCATCCTAAGCATTCGTTGAGACTGGCTGGGATCTGCTACTCTGCTGCATACTGTACTGTATACTGCATTCTAATGGGTGTGCTGTGTCCAGTGGCCAAAGCATGCCTGCTATTTGCTCGTGTGGCTAGCCTAATTAGTCAGTTAAATCGAGTGAGTCAGAATGAAACACTGGCATTCATTTCTATTTATCACCCTGTTTCTCAAGCTACTTTTATAGGCTTGAAATGCAAGTGGGAGTTTACAGGTCAGCCTGTTGTTCAACCTGAGGAGTCGTTCCCCATTCCTTTCCCTTGTAGCAAGTCATTTTTACTGCAGATTGAAAGAGTCTGGTTACAAATAGGATTACCTTCATAAAGGTAGGCAAACTATCCAGTTCTGCGCTCATCTTGAAAGAGAGGCTTTGGTATTTTGTTGGTGACTGAGGCTCCATTCTACCCTGCACTCTTAGGAATATTCCAAAACCTGTGTCTCATTGCTTCATAAGAACCCCTGGTAGCAAGGTGTCAGGACCTCACATTTCACCCTGGTACTGAAATCGCTACCATCGTTTAAAAACTAGACTCTGCATGGTTAATGCCAGCTGCTCAATACAATAAGGGTAGCTGTGAAGTCTAGCCTAATGCCTTTCTTTTCCTCTTGCCATTGGGCCTCTGTACCTTAGCAACTGTACCTTAGCAACGCTCTCTTACCAATATACACCATTCTGTTTTCACATTGAAATACCGGTGAACCAACATAGGAGGAAGACCGAGACATTCTCCATATTTGCAACATGGACTTAGCCCTGTAACTGAGACTGTTTGCCTTGTTATCCCATAGGCTTTTTCAAACATACTAATTAAAGTACACTTGCAGTGTACTGTCCTACTGTTACCTTCAGGAAATTGCTGAGGAACTGTGTATGTCAGCAAGGTGGGTTACATTTCAGGGCTAATGGGTTCAGTCTGGCTGGGCTGGTTCCGGCTCTATACATTTTAAATATGTCCAACTAGGGACGATCAAGTACAATTTAGATGTGGTTTAGCAAAATAGCTAACGTTAGCATCCGCCATTTGGTGGAGCTAATTAAAAAAAACTACAAAATAATGTGCAAATAATACTTTATGTGAAACAAATGGGGAAAATCATATGGAAGTGTTTCTAAAGGAAAAAACACTGATCTTGTCACAACTAGTGAAAGTTCGTCAATATTTTCAGGTTAGGTTAGTTGACCTTGGAATTCTATGGAATAAAGGCTTGTTCTGTATTAGAAACAGACCATGAGTAGGCATTTGGAAGACCCTCTCTTTCTTGCTGTCATTTATCACCAGACTCTTCATGCTCCAACCACAATTTCTTCTATGTTAAACCACTACTCCATCACATTACTCAAACCCTATTTAACTCCAACCACAATGTCTAGCCACATTATTGCTGTTTTCATCGAGGCCTTGTAGACTATATCTGCATAATCCTCTAAAATACTTTGTCGTTGTAATTGTTACTAGACATGTTGGTCACTGTGGGCTTTTTGAAATGCCAAATAAACCCGTGTTTCAAATCAAATTGTATTAGTCTCATGCGCCGAATACAACAGGTGTAGGTAGACCTTACAGTGAAATGCTTACTTACGAGCTCCTAACCACCAGTGCAGTTTAGGATAAAAGTAACAAGTAATTAAAGAGGAGTAGTAAAAAAATAACAATATATACAGGGGGGTGCCGTTACAGAGTCGGGGGCAGGCAAGCAATGTGAATCGCCTGGGTAGCCATTTTGACTAGATGTTCAGGAGTCTTATGGCTTTGGGGTAGAAGCTGTTTAGAAGCCTCTTGGACCTAGACTTCGTGCTCCGGTACCGCTTGCCGTGTGGTAGCAGGTAGAACAGTCTGACTAGGGTGGCTGGAGACTTTGACCATTTTTAGAGCCTTCCTCTGACACCGCCTGGTATAGAGGTCCTGGATGGCAGGAAGCTTAGCCCCAGTGATGTACTGGGCCGTAGACACTACCCTCTGTAGTGCCTTATGGTCGGAGGCCAAGCAGTTGCCATACCAGGCAGTGATGCAATCAGTCAGAACGCTCTCGATGGTGCAGCTGTAGAACCGTTTGAGGATCTGAGGACCCATGCCAAATCTTTTAAGTCTTCTGAGGGGAATAGGCGTTGTCGTGCCCCCTTCACGACTGTCATGGTGTGCTTGGACCATGTTAGTTTGTTGGTGATGTGGACACCAAGGAACTTGAAGCTCTCAACCTGCTCCACTAAGCCCCGTCGATGAGAATGGGGGCGTGCTCTGTCCTCTTTTTCCTGTAGTCCACAATCATCTCCTTTGTCTTGATCACGTTAAGGGAGAGGTTGTTGTCCTGGCACCACACGGCCAGGTCTCTGAACTCCCTATAGGCTGTCTCGTTGTTGTCGGTGATCATGCCTACCACTGTTGTCATCGGCAATGTAATGATGGTGTTGGAGTCGTGCCTGGCCGTGCAGTCATGAGTGAACAGGGAGTACAGGAGGGGGCTGAGCACGCACCCCTGAGGGGCCCCTGTGTTGAGGATCAGCGGGGCGGATGTGTGGTTACCTACCCTTACCACCTGGGGGTGGCCCGCCAGGAAGTCCAGGATCCAGTTGCAGAGGGAGGTGTTTAGTCCCAGGGTCCTTAGCTTATTGATCAGCTTTGAGGGCACAATGGTGTTGAATGCTGAGCTGTAGTCAATGCATAGCATTCTCACATAGGCATTCCTTTTGTCCAGGTGGAAAAGGGCAGTGTGGAGTGCAATATAGACTGCATTATCTCTGGATCTGTTGAGGTGGTATGCAAATTGGAGTGGATCTAGGGTTTCTCGGATGATGGTGTTGTGAGCCATGACCAGCCTTTCAAAGCACTTCATGGCTACAGACGTGAGTGCTACGGGTCGGTAGTCATTCAGGCAGGTTACCTTAGTGTTCTTGGGCACAGGCACTATGGTGGTCTGCTTGAAACATGTTGGTGTTACAGACTCGGACAGGGAGAGGTTGAAAATGTCTTTGAAGACACTTGCTAGTTGGTCGCAGTACACATCCTGGTAATCCGTCTGGCCCTGCGGCCCTGTGAATGTTGACCTGTCTAAAGGTCTTACTCACATCGGCTACGGAGAGCGTGATCACACAGTCTTCCGGTACAGCTGGTGCTCTCATGCATGTTTCAGTGTTATTTGCTTCGAAGCGAGCATATAAGTTATTTAGTTCGTATCGTAGGCTCGTGTCACTGGGCAGCTCTTGGCTGCGCTTCCCTTTGTAGTCTGTAATGGTCTGCAGGCCCTGCCACACCCGATGAGCGTCAGAGCCGGTGTCGTACGATTCAATCTTAGTCCTGTATTTATGCATTGCTTGTTTGATGGTTCATCGGAGGGCATAGTGGGATTTCTTATAAGCTTCCGGGTTAGAGTCCCGCTCCTTGAAAGCGGTAGCTCTAACCTTTTAGCTCAGTGCGGATGCTGACTCTAATCCATGGTTTTTGGATTGGGTATGTACGTACGGTCACTGTGGGGATGACGTCATCGATGCACTTATTGATGACGCCAATGACAGATGTGGTGTACTCCTCAATGCCATTGGAGGAATCCTGGAACATATTCCAGTCTGTGCTAGCAAAACAGTCCTGTAGCTTAGCATCTGCTTCATCTGACCACTTTTTTATTGATCTAGTCACTGGTGCTTCCTGCTTTAATTTTTCCTTGTAGGTGGTCTAGAATTGTTTTCGCTCTGGTTTACACATTTAACATGTTGATAGAAATTAGGTAAAACTGATTTATGTTTCACCTGCATTAAAGTCCCCAGCTACTATGAGCGCCGCCTCTGGGTGAGCGTTTTCTTGTTTGATTATGGCAGAATACATTCAATGCTATCTTGGTGCCCGTGTCTGACTGTGGTGGTATGTAAACAGCTACAAAGAATATAGACAAACTCTCTCTGTAGGTAATGTGGTCTGCAGCTTTTCATGAGTAACTCTACCTCAGGCGAGCAATGGCTCGAGACTTCCTTACATATTGTGCACCAGCTGTTATTTAGAAAAATACATAGACCGCCGCCCCTTGTCTTACCAGACGCCACTGTTCTATTCTGCTTGTACATGGAAACCCTAGGAAGTGCAACCTCATCCGTATCTCAATGTGGTAGGCCAAGCTTTGAAAAACTACAAACCTTAATGTCCCACTTCCTGGTTGGATTTTTCTCAGGTTTTCGCCAGTCATATGAGTTCTGTTATACTCACCGACATCATTCAAACAGTTTTAGAAATTTCAGTAGTTTCTATCCAATACTAATAATAATATGCATATATTAGCATCTGGGACAGAGTAGGAGGCAGTTCACTCTGGGCACGCTGTTCATCCAAAAGTGAAAATGCTGCCCCCTATCCCAAAAAGGTTAAAATAGTCAGAATTAATGTAAGAAATCTAAGAAATCTATCATTAATTTTGAAGTTTTTGCAGAGGAGATCTTAGTCACACAATTTTACATCTAAGATGTTTGATGCAGTATTTCTCAATTTTATTTTATTTTATTTTATTTTACCTTTATTTAACCAGGTAGGCAAGTTGAGAACAAGTTATCATTTACAATTGCGACCTGGCCAAGATAAAGCAAAGCAGTTCGACAGATAAAACGACACAGAGTTACACATGGAGTAAAAACAAACATACAGTCAATAATGCAGTATAAACAAGTCTATATACAATGTGAGCAAATGAGGTGAGAAGGGAGGTAAAGGCAAAAAGGCCAAGATGGCAAAGTAAATACAATATAGCAAGTAAAATACTGGAATGGTAGTTTTGCAATGGAAGAATGTGCAAAGTAGAAATAAAAAAATAATGGGGTGCAAAGGAGCAAAATAAATAAATAAATAAAAATTAAATACAGTTGGGAAAGAGGTAGTTGTTTGGGCTAAATTATAGGTGGGCTATGTACAGGTGCAGTAATCTGTGAGCTGCTCTGACAGTTGGTGCTTAAAGCTAGTGAGGGAGATAAGTGTTTCCAGTTTCAGAGATTTTTGTAGTTCGTTCCAGTCATTGGCAGCAGAGAACTGGAAGGAGAGGCGGCCAAAGAAAGAATTGGTTTTGGGGGTGACTAGAGAGATATACCTGCTGGAGCGTGTGCTACAGGTGGGAGATGCTATGGTGACCAGCGAGCTGAGATAAGGGGGGACTTTACCTAGCAGTGTCTTGTAGATGACATGGAGCCAGTGGGTTTGGCGACGAGTATGAAGCGAGGGCCAGCCAACGAGAGCGTACAGGTCGCAATGGTGGGTAGTATATGGGGCTTTGGTGATAAAACGGATTGCACTGTGATAGACTGCATCCAATTTGTTGAGTAGGGTATTGGAGGCTATTTTGTAAATGACATCGCCAAAGTCGAGGATTGGTAGGATGGTCAGTTTTACAAGGGTATGTTTGGCAGCATGAGTGAAGGATGCTTTGTTGCGAAATAGGAAGCCAATTCTAGATTTAACTTTGGATTGGAGATGTTTGATATGGGTCTGGAAGGAGAGTTTACAATCTAACCAGACACCTAAGTATTTGTAGTTGTCCACGTATTCTAAGTCAGAGCCGTCCAGAGTAGTGATGTTGGACAGGCGGGTAGGTGCAGGCAGCGATCGGTTGAAGAGCATGCATTTAGTTTTACTTGCATTCAAGAGCAATTGGAGGCCACGGAAGGAGAGTTGTATGGCATTGAAGCTTGCCTGGAGGGTTGTTAACACAGTGTCCAGAGAAGGGCCGGAAGTATACAGAATGGTGTCGTCTGCGTAGAGGTGGATCAGGGACTCACCAGCAGCAAGAGCGACCTCATTGATGTATACAGAGAAGAGAGTCGGTCCAAGAATTGAACCCTGTGGCACCCCCATAGAGACTGCCAGAGGTCCGGACAGCAGACCCTCCGATTTGACACACTGAACTCTATCAGAGAAGTAGTTGGTGAACCAGGCGAGGCAATCATTTGAGAAACCAAGGCTGTCGAGTCTGCCGATGAGGATATGGTGATTGACAGAGTCGAAAGCCTTGGCCAGATCAATGAATACGGCTGCACAGTAATGTTTCTTATCGATGGCGGTTAAGATATCGTTTAGGACCTTGAGCGTGGCTGAGGTGCACCCATGACCAGCTCTGAAACCAGATTGCATAGCAGAGAAGGTATGGTGAGATTCGAAATGGTCGGTAATCTGTTTGTTGACTTGGCTTTCGAAGACCTTAGAAAGGCACGGTAGGATAGATATAGGTCTGTAGCAGTTTGGGTCAAGAGTGTCCCCCCCTTTGAAGAGGGGGATGAAAACGAGTCGTCTCTCGTTGACCAATCACGGACAAAGGGGCGTAGACTTCAGCTTGCCTCCAGAAAAAATGCTGTGTGCCCCCCACAAAAAAACAACTCACAGAAGTCCAACACTAACTAAAACATCACAAAATGTAATCATAATATATGCACAAACTCTTCTGAAATGATTCTGCTGGGAAGCATGCGGACACCTGTAGAGAAGTCACTCACTCCGCAAGCAGCATGTTTACCTCAAGCAGCACTTCTGTAATTGTTTGAAGAATGTCTTCTCAGAAATCACACTCAGATGAAATATGTCTCTCTAAAATGAGATAACAAACAACCGCAGACCAACAAGTGATGGTCGTGGGCCTTTCATTACACCATGCAGAACATTTAACAGTCAATGTTTTGACTGTAGATAATCTGTCATAATGTAGGATTATCAATTTGTGGGAATTGTGGTTACTTATGTTTTTCGGTAGTAACCCTAAAGAATTGTAGGTTCATTGTTGCGATATAGTCTAGGCCTAGACTTTGTCAGGGAGACTTTGGTTTGTCCCACCTGCTCCTTCCTCTGGTTTCTCAGTTGCAGATAACGCCCATATAATGTGCTGTTATGACCATGAGTCGGTCCTGTCAAAACGCCTCCACACCAACGCTAGTCCATAGAGCAAGTCTTTTATATCAGTTTGTCTTCAATCTAGTAGATTAACTATCGTTATAAACACAATTTAATCATCTGTCATCTATTTAAACAAGGCAAAAATTACTTGTTTTCTTTACAGAAGATCATTTCACAAAACAACACATTTCTCCATCTGGTGTGTATGTGTCAATAAAACGTGTGTGTGAGCGAGGGAGCTGGGAAGTGCGGATCTGAGATGAAAGGATTTTCTTTGCCATTCTAATCCACGTAGACCACAAGGGCCTTGGGATTATTACCAGCCCCTTCTCTCTCCACTCATCTCTTTGAATACGGCGCCTTTCTAATTCACCCTAAAAAGGCTTTCAAAAGGGGATGATGCTGCTGATAGAAATGAAAGAGGGAACATGGCCGTCCTTGGGGAGCAATGTCTAACACTCATGATTATTTGTGGGAAGCTTGCACAGTGCACAGTATGGGATTTTTATTCTGAGAGACTGTAACTGTTGCTGCTCATATTGGAAACCTGAGCTACCACCCCATCCCCCACTCTGTTCCAACTGTAATAACATTAACCCACTGGCCTGCTAGTATGAAATGGAAGAGATTACACTGTTATACAATTGAATCGTTATGTTCTGTTTCCAGTTGCCTGTTTTGTAAATGTGTGATCTGTGCAGCGAGCCCACCGCCCCCCAAAAAGTGTTTTGCTTTTTTATCAGATGGTACCAATGATCTTACTACGAAGGCTCTCCCTTTATTAAAGCCTCTGCTAATTGGTTTAAAGGAATTAATTTGATTGGAGATCGTCTTGGGAGCTCTTTTGACGGAGAACAGGCTTGATTGAGCTCTGAGCTGCACAGTAGTCATGGCTACAAGGCTTGTCTTCAGAGTAGCACAGTAGAGCTGTTGTTGAAGAACATGGAGAGACCTTGTGTGTGAGGGAGGGGGGGGGGGGCATACTATCCTGGTCTTTGGACAAAGGCCTCATCACCACAGAATCACTAAATCCTCACCCAAATCAAATGCTCCCAGATTAGATTGTTATTGGAGCATTAACGTCCCAGTCCTGTTGAAATCTATTTCCGTTCAGCACTGGTTGCTGCCAAGTTGTTCTAAGCCCTGCGACATGGAGCCATTGGCTTTGGCACAGTCCACCAGTCAGTTGCTGTTTACATGACATTTACATCTATTCAATTGGCACACACACTGCCATCATGGCCAAATTGGCTGAATGCATTAGAACAAGGAATGTCAAGAGAAGTAGCCTATAGATACCTCATACTACTCATATAGTTACGAGGGGCCGACAGGGAGGATGTATAAACTCACCGTAGACTGTAAACAACCTAGTCAAACACAGAGTTTGGAGTGCACGCTAAGTTTCAAGATATTTATTGCCATACACGAGCCATAGCATGTTTACACAGCCCAGCTGAATCGTGGTCTCGTTTCTGTCAGCGTACAATTTGATGTTTGTCTTTCTGTGAAAGGCAAACAGTTTGAGGAAACTATTAAAGGGAGCCATTATTATTTAAATATATCTTTATTCATAAGTGCTAGTCAAGCGACATTTACATCTCATACTAAACTTCATGATACATTTACATTAGCAGATTCTATGAAGCAGCCAGTGGAAAAATTGTAAGTAATGGTATTTCTTTACAGTTGAGGTGAGAAGAAACCCTTTTGCGGGTCTGCTTTTCAGAAGACATCCTCAGCATATCGTTCCTAGATCACAGGAGGCTGCTGAGGGGAGGACGGCTCATAATAAATGGCCAGAACAGAGCGAATGGAATGGCATTAAACCCATGGAAACCCTGTTTGATGTACTTGATACCCTTCTACTTATTCCGCTCGAGCCATTACAACGAGCCCGTCCTCCCAAATGAAGGTGTCACCAACCTCCTGGTGATCTAGATTCTTGATCTCTGTATGAATTACATTTAATATTTATGAATGAGTTACCACTTGAAAGGCACTAAATGCCATCAGTGAAAATGTAGCTCATCGAGTGGGACAGCAGTCTAAGGTACTGCATCTGGTTCGAATCCAGGCTCTATCACAACCGTCCGTGATTGGGAGTCCCATATGGCAGCTCATAATTGTCCCAGCGTCGTCCGGGTTTGGCCGGTGTAGGCCGTCATTGAAAATAAGAATTTGTTAACTGACTTGCCTAGTTAAATAAAGATTAAATATATAAAACACATCTCCTGCTTACTCCTCATCTAACCGTGGTTGTGTGCAAGTAGATTTGATGTTCTCGGGAAGGACAAGGTTTTTTCCCCTCACTGCTATTTTCTTCAGACGATAGTACCACATGCGTCAGTCACCCAGCCAATGAAGAGCTCTCTGATGAGCTCTCTGATGAATGCTGATGTGCTCAGTGGAGACTGCAGTGGAGTGTCCTTGAATAAGCTGTCTTTACACTGTCTGTTATGGACATGAAAAGACTCCTTGTCAAAACACTCTTATCTCTTTGCTCCATCTCCCCTTGATGCCTTTTTCTTCCAGCCCCAACCTGACCATAAGATCTGGATCCTGATCCAGGACCCGATAGGAATGGATTCTACAAACTCATTCCAAATTCTTTCATCTTTGCCACACAGACGCAGCAGCCCATTTTTAATTAAACTACAGGGATATTTGTGATAATTACATATTTTTGGTTTCTCAGTATTCCCTGTGGTGTTTCTCGATTTGAAGGGATTTAGAAATTTAAACCTGGCGTAGTTTCAACATTGCAGAGAATGCATGAATGTGTACTCTGATAACTCAATGTGCAGGATCAAATTGAGTGACTGTGGTGGTCTGTGTGGCAACTTTGATCTGCCATCCAGAATGTGTTGCCGCTGGGCTAGACGGCGTTCTTTTCTAAACAAACAAAGCATTTACTTATCCGCATTATTTAGGAACGGTACACTCTATTTACAAAGCCTCTGTATGAGAAAATAACACTCTGGAGCGTCTGCTTAATGACTCAAATGTTAATGTCATAACGCTCCCAAAATGGCTTCTATGCTGTGTTTTCTGCAGAGCCCGGGAGATGATGAAAAGCCCCTGGATCAATAAAGGTGCAGTTAGAAGGGAATGAGTTCATTGGAGAGGCGGGAGACTTGCTCAGTCCTTGGATTATGCTGATCTCACTCACACCGTTATGTTCTCCCATCTGGAGAACCAAGTTGTATTTAATCATATCAATTAGCTTTATGTCTTTTAAGAGAATGAGACGGCCTGCTGTGAAGTCTAGTCACTCGGGTCAAATGTAATCATTATGGCATTTTCCTAACATTAACATAGCTAATGCTAATAGCGGAGAAGTCATGGAATGTGTTAAACACCCTATAGGATGAACTGATAATACAGATCCTCATGCTCTCTGCTAGATGACCCGATAATACAGATCCTCATGCTCTCTGCTAGATGACCTGATAATACAGATCCTCATGCTCTCTGCTAGATGACCTGATAATACAGATCCTCATGCTCTCTGCTAGATTACCTGATAATACAGATCCTCATGCTCTCTGCTAGATGACCTGATAATACAGTTCCTCATGCTCTCTGCTAGATGACCTGATAATACAGATCCTCATGCTCTCTGCTAGATGACCTGATAATACAGATCCTCATGCTCTCTGCTAGATGACCTGATAATACAGATCCTCATGCTCTCTGCTAGATGACCTGATAATACAGTTCCTCATGCTCTCTGCTAGATGACCTGATAATACAGTTCCTCATGCTCTGCTAGATGACCTGATAATACAGTTCCTCATGCTCTGCTAGATCATCTGCTCTTGGTTTTGACCTCTGAGAATAGCCTCTGCTTGTTTTCCTCCTCCTCTGTACTGATAGAATAGAGTAGAACCGGAGTTGTTGACGTCAGAGATTGGGTTGATTGTTATGCACACTGGAAGCACAACCCACTCTGGTCTTTAGTTGAAGTGTTGATATAGGTCTCAAGGCAGAATTCTCGCTCCTCCCTTTGCAGGTTTGTGCCAGTAAGGACTTGGTGCCAACCCCTTCACTCACTGAGAGATTGGTTCGTGCAGTTTGACCATGCTCCCTGCTGTAACCTCAATGTCCGTGACGGTATCAGCTGTGCCCGTGGACAGCAGCTGTAGAGGGGGGAATACTAGCAGGCAGCTGCCCTCTCCGTTTTCTTTTTATCCGAGCATTAGCAGATTAGGCACTGGAACTAACGAGGTCATCAAACTATGATGTCTGTGCAGACTTCTGGGACTGTCGAGGGGGGAGTTAGAGCTGTATTTTCAGGGGTAATTTACTTCATTTTTCTCTCCTTGACACCTCCCACTGACTCCACTGTTCCTTAATGATTTGAATGGCATGTAGGTGTCATTTGTTTAGTGTGATCCCTTATCAGTGGCCGCCCCACACGTCTCTCTGCACGTCTTCTGATTAAGAAAGTGTCTTGGGGATTTCGGGGGGCCTCCATCTGGGATCACAGCTGTGCCCTTATCGTTTATTGTTACACCGTAGTCCATAGCATCTCCCTGAAAAATCTTGACAAGCGGATTTAGGAGCGACATGGTTTGTCAGATTGGGCGTGGCTTTATTGGCACATTAATTCATACCCACCTGCCCCTTCCCTTCCTCCTCCATGTTTCTTCCTCCTCCATGTTTCTACCTCCTCCATGTAGAACAGTACTAGTAGTAGGCAGTAGCCTGTTTAATCAGTATGGAATGATGCTTGCAGCAGACTACCACCTACTGTGATTCTGCTCATTACTCTACGGCACATGTGTCAAACGCATTCCACGGAGTGCCGAGTGTATGCCGGTTTTCACTCCACCCTTGTACTTGATTGATGTTTTAAGGTCACTAATTAGTAAGGAACTCCCGTCATCTGGTTGTCCAGGTCTTAATTGTGGAATGAGTTTGACACCACTGCTCTATGGCCTTTGGTGCAGTGTGTGTGTTTCTACTATATCCTGTAATGCCATAGCCCAGGAACTGCTCTTTGCAGTATAGTGCACATCACCATCCATCAAGCTTGAGGCCTAGACATGGCTCAATAGAACCGTTGTGAGACGCCCAACAGAAGAGGTTCGTCAGAGAAACAGGATGCAGTCTGTGTGAGAGAACAGGGGACTGTTAGTGTGTCTATCCTGTCTGCAGACAGGGATCAACCCCCATACGAAAGGTCGTAGTTCACTCCCAGCTCATCTGCCCATCTGTCTGCCCTGTAGAAGACCCCATTGGCTTTTTTTGTTTTTTTTCAGTCAACAAACAATTGTCTGTGGATAATATTGTAGCTGTAGCCATGGCTCCTGAAACAGCCTCAAGAATTCTACATGTATTTTTACATCACAATGTAGTAAGGTTATGGGACTGCAATTTCAGTTGATGGGCGATTACATTTTTGTTATCAGATTTATTTTCGAAAGCAAATTATTTTTAACCGTTGTCTAGAAATGCAACCAAACTTCTGAAAGCATTGATGCTCAACTGAAGGATAGGGTTTTGTAGTTCCTGTGGTTGGATGACGCACCACCCACAGAGTAGCATCTGCACAAAGGAAACAGGCAAATGCAGAACATCTCTCTAAATAGTTTTGTGGTTGTGGTCTCTGGTGTAATCTCACAGGCTGCATAACAACTTGTTTTCCTTGTTTTAATATGCGGGCTAGTAAAATGTCTATTGTGTTCTAGCAGTTCACTACCTCGTAGGATCCATCCAGTAGTGACTTGAAGGCCAACAGCTTATTGTTGTAATTTGACCGTACAAAACCCTTCAGGCGTTTAACCTTTAGTCTTCGCTTCAAAGAAGAACCTCACAGGCTTGAGTGTTGTGTGAAAGCCTCCAATAACATGGGGGGGGGGGGGGGGGAGAAACTGTGACGTGACCAATTTGGGGGTTTGGTTCTCGTATTTGAATAATACCGGGGTCGCGTTAATGCATTTTTCAATAAATAAACAATAATAAAAAATAATAAACGCATAAGAAAGGATGCGTTTTATAAATGCAGATCTAAAATGCTTATCGTAAAATCAGACTCATTTTGTGCTTCAGTAGAACCGGGCATTCTATTTTCAGCAGACAGTGCTCTGACTGGTTAGTTACTTTTCTCTGGTACTTTTCTCAGTGTAGTCTACTTTTCTCTGGTACTTTTCTCAGTGTAGTCTACTTTTCTCTGGTACTTTTCTCAGTGTAGTCTACTTTTCTCTGGTACTTTTCTCAGTGTAGTCTACCTTTCTCGGTACTTTTCTCAGTGTAGTCTCCTTTCTCGGTGTAGTCTACCTTTCTCAGTGTAGTCTGACTTTTCTCTGGTACTTTCTCAGTGGTAGTCTACTTTTCCTCAGTGTGTAGTCTACTTTTCTCTGGTACTTTCTTCTCAGTGGTAGTCGACCTTTCTCAAGTGTAGTCTACTTTTCTCTGGTACTTTTCTATGTGTAGTCTACCTTTCTCTGGTAAAATGCCAGATTAACTTCAAGCAAAACATTAGTAAATGTAGCTGGCTGCATTCTTTCTATAATAAACATTTAGCAATATGATGGACATGCATCGTTTTAACAAAAAAGACCTTGCTTTTTCATTGTCATCCCATGTACTTGTGTTGCACTTTTGTTGTCATCTGAAGAAAATGTATGTATTTTATGCCGAATGTGTGGCAGGAAAACTATAGTTCCACTCCCCTGATCACTCTATTGAAGCAAAAACGATTGACTTTATATATAAAACGCAGGTGAACATGTTTAAAACGCAGATTTTGTGATGGTCTGCGTTTTGACAATGGAGATTTCTGAACTCATAACATTACCTCTGGAATACAGCAGACTATGCTTAGCAAATAGCGAGTAGCCTATACGAACAACTGTATCAGTTCTCTGTTATGGAATTGTACTCATTTCCTACGA
>NW_022264873.1:0-21756 GCF_002021735.2 Oncorhynchus kisutch
TTATATTTACCCTGGCTACCATCTACTGTCATTATATTACCCTGGTCTACCTCTACTGTCATTTATTACCTGGTCTACATCTTCTGTCATATTTTACCCTGGTCTACCATCTACTGTCACTCTATTACCCTGGTCTACCCTCTACTGTCATTATATTACCTGGTCTACCATCTACTGTCATTATATTACCCTGGTCTACATCTACTGTCATTATATTACCCTGGTCTACCATCTACTGTCACCTATTACCCTGGTCTAAACTCTACTGTCATTATATTACCCTGGTCTACCATATACTGTCACTATATTACCCTGGTCTACCATCTACTGTCATATATTACCCTGGTCTACCATCTACTGTCACTTATTACCCTGGTCTAAACTCTACTGTCATTATATTACCCTGGTCTACCATCTACTGTCATTATATTACCCTGGTCTACCATCTACTGTCATTATATTACCCTGGTCTACCATTTACTGTCATTATTACCCTGGTCTAACCTCTACTGTCATTTATTACCCTGGTCTACCATCTACTGTCATTATATTACCCTGGTCTACCATCTACTGTCATTATATTACCCTGGTCTACCATCTACTGTCATTATATTCCTGGTCTAACTCTACTGTCATTATATTACCTGGTCTACCATCTACTGTCATTATATTAACCTGGTCTACTATCTACTGTCACTATATTACCTCTATACTGTCATTATATTACCCTGGTCTACCATCTACTGTCAATATATTACCTGGTCTACCCATCTACTGTCATTATATTACCTGGTCTACCATCTACTGTCATTATATTACCCTGGTCTACCATCTACTGTCACTATATTACCCTGGTCTACCATCTACTGTCATTATATTACCCTGGTCTACCATCTACTGTCATTATATTACCTGGTCTACCATCTACTGTCATTATATTACCTGGTCTACCATCTACTGTCACTATATTACCCTGGTCTAAACCCTACTGTCATTATATTACCCTGGTCTACCATCTACTGTCACTATATTACCTGGTCTACCTCTACTGTCATTTATTACCCTGGTCTACCATCTACTGTCACTATATTACCCTGGTCTACCATCTACTGTCACTATTTTACCCTGGTCTACCATCTACTGTCACTATATTACCTGGTCTACCCATCTACTGTCATTATATTACCTGGTCTACCATCTACTGTCATTATATACCCTGGTCTACCATCTACTGTCATTATATTACCCTGGTCTACCATCTACTGTCATTATATTACCTGGTCTACCATCTACTGTCATTATATTACCTGGTCTACCATCTACTGTCATTATATTACCCTGGTCTACCATCTACTGTCATTATATTACCCTGGTCTACCATGTACTGTCACTATATTACCTGGTCTACCCTCTACTGTCATTATATTACCCTGGTCTACATCTACTGTCATTATATACCCTGGTCTACCATCTACTGTCATTATATTACCCTGGTCTACCATCTACTGTCACTATATTACCCTGGTCTAAACTCTACTGTCATTATATTACCTGGTCTACCATCTACTGTCATTATATTACCCTGGTCTACCATCTACTGTCATTATATTACCCTGGTCTACCATCTACTGTCATTATATTACCTGGTCTAAAATCTACTGTCATTATATTACCCTGGTCTACCATCTACTGTCACTATATTACCCTGGTCTACCATCTACTGTCATTATATTACCCTGGTCTACCATCTACTGTCATTATATTACCTGGTCTAACTCTACTGTCATATATTACCCTGGTCTACCATCTACTGTCATTATATTACCCTGGTCTACCATCTACTGTCATTATATTACCCTGGTCTACCATCTACTGTCATTATATTACCCTGGTCTAAACTCTACTGTCATTATATTACCTGGTCTACCTCTACTGTCATTATATTACCTGGTCTACCATCTACTGTCACTATATTACCCTCTACTGTCATTATATTACCTGGTCTACCATCTACTGTCATATATTACCCTGGTCTACCATCTACTGTCATTATATTACCCTGGTCTACCATCTACTGTCATTATATTACCCTGGTCTACCATCTACTGTCACTATATTACCTGGTCTACCATCTACTGTCATTATATTACCTGGTCTACCATCTACTGTCATTATATTACCCTGGTCTACCATCTACTGTCATTATATTACCCTGGTCTACCATCTACTGTCAATATATTACCCTGGTCTACCATCTACTGTCATTATATTACCTGGTCTCATCTACTGTCATTATATTACCTGGTCTAAACTACTGTCATTATATTACCTGGTCTACCATCTACTGTCATTATATTACCCTGGTCTACCATCTACTGTCATTATATTACCTGGTCTACCATCTACTGTCACTATATACCTGGTCTAACATCTACTGTCATTTATTACCTGGTCTACCATCTACTGTCATTATATTACCCTGGTCTACCATCTACTGTCATTATATTACCCTGGTCTACCATCTACTGTCATTATATTACCCTGGTCTACCATCTACTGTCATTATTACCCTGGTCTACCTCTACTGTCATTTATATTACCTGGTCTACCATCTACTGTCACTATATTACCTGGTCTACCATCTACTGTCACTATATTACCCTGGTCTACCATCTACTGTCATTATATTACCCTGGTCTACCATCTACTGTCATTATATTACCCTGGTCTACCATCTACTGTCATTATATTACCCTGGTCTACCATCTACTGTCATATATTACCCTGGTCTAAACTCTACTGTCATATATTACCCTGGTCTACCATATACTGTCATATATTACCCTGGTCTACCCTCTACTGTCATTATATTACCTGGTCTACCATCTACTGTCATATTACCCTGGTCTAAACTCTACTGTCATTATATACCCTGGTCTACCATCTACTGTCATATATTACCCTGGTCTACCATCTACTGTCATTATATTACCCTGGTCTACCATCTACTGTCATTATATTAACCTGGTCTAACATCTACTGTCACTATATTACCCTCTACTGTCATTATATTACCCTGGTCTACCATCTACTGTCAATATATTACCTGGTCTACCATCTACTGTCAATATATTACCCTGGTCTAAACTCTACTGTCATTATTACCCTGGTCTACCATCTACTGTCACTATATTACCTGGTCTACCATCTACTGTCACTATATTACCCTGGTCTACCATCTACTGTCATTATATTACCCTGGTCTACCATCTACTGTCATTATATTACCCTGTTCTACCATCTACTGTCATTATATTACCCTGGTCTACCATCTACTGTCACTATATTACCCTGGTCTAAACTCTACTGTCATTATATTACCCTGGTCTCCCATCTACTGTCACTATATTACCCTGGTCTAAACTCTACTGTCATTTTATTACCCTGGTCTACCCTCTACTGTCATTATATTACCCTGGTCTACCATCTTCTCTCACTATTTTACCCTGGTCTACCATCTACTGTCACTCTATTACCCTGGTCTACCCGCTACTGTCATTATATTACCCTGGTCTACCATCTACTGTCATATATTACCCTGGTCTACCATCTACTGTCATTATATTACCCTGGTCTAAACTCTACTGTCATTATATTACCCTGGTCTACCATCTCTGTCACTATATTACCCTGGTCTACCTCTACTGTCATTATATTACCCTGGTCTACCATCTACTGTCACTATATTACCCTGGTCTAACTCTACTGTCATTATATTACCCTGGTCTACCATCTACTGTCATTATATTACCCTGGTCTACCATCTACTGTCACTATATTACCCTGGTCTACCCGCTACTGTCATTATATTACCCTGGTCTACCATCTACTGTCATTATATTACCCTGGTCTACCATCTACTGTCATTATATTACCCTGGTCTACCATCTACTGTCATTATATTACCCTGGTCTAACCTCTACTGTCATTATATTACCCTGGTCTACCATCTACTGTCACTATAGTACCCTGGTCTAACTCTACTGTCATTTATTACCCTGGTCTACCCTCTACTGTCATTATATTACCCTGGTCTACCATCTACTGTCATATTATTACCCTGGTCTACCATCTACTGTCACTATATTACCCTGGTCTACCATCTACTGTCATTATATTACCCTGGTCTACCATCTACTGTCATTATATTACCCTGGTCTACCATCTACTGTCATTATATTACCCTGGTCTACCATCTACTGTCATTATATTACCCTGGTCTAACATCTACTGTCACTATATTACCCTCTACTGTCATTATATTACCCTGGTCTACCAACTACTGTCAATTATTACCCTGGTCTACCATCTACTGTCATTATATTACCCTGGTCTAAACTCTACTGTCATTATTACCCTGGTCTACCATCTACTGTCACTATATTACCCTGGTCTACCATCTACTGTCATATATTACCCTGGTCTACCATCTACTGTCATTATATTACCCTGGTCTACCATCTACTGTCATTATATTACCCTGGTCTACCATCTACTGTCATTATATTACCCTGGTCTACCATCTACTGTCACTATATTACCCTGGTCTAAATACTGTCATTATATTACCCTGGTCTACCATCTACTGTCACTATATTACCCTGGTCTAACCTCTACTGTCATTATATTACCCTGGTCTACCATCTACTGTCATTATATTACCCTGGTCTACCATCTACTGTCATTATATTACCCTGGTCTACCATCTACTGTCACTATATTACCCTGGTCTACCATCTACTGTCATTTATTACCCTGGTCTACCATCTACTGTCATTATATTACCCTGGTCTACCATCTACTGTCATTATATTACCCTGGTCTACCATCTACTGTCACTATATTACCCTGGTCTAAACCTCTACTGTCATTATATTACCCTGGTCTACCATCTACTGTCACTATATTACCCTGGTCTACATCTACTGTCATTATATTACCCTGGTCTACCATCTACTGTCACTATATTACCCTGGTCTAACCTCTACTGTCATTATATTACCCTGGTCTACCATCTACTGTCATTATATTACCCTGGTCTACATCTACTGTCATTATATTACCCTGGTCTACCATCTACTGTCATTATATTACCCTGGTCTACCATCTACTGTCACTATATTACCCTCTACTCTACTGTCATTATATTACCCTGGTCTACCATCTACTGTCATTATATTACCCTGGTCTACCATCTACTGTCACTATATTACCCTGGTCTACCTCTACTGTCATTATATTACCCTGGTCTACCATCTACTGTCACTATATTACCCTGGTCTACATCTACTGTCATTATATTACCCTGGTCTACCCTCTACTGTCATTATATTACCCTGGTCTACCATCTACTGTCATTATATTACCCTGGTCTACCATCTACTGTCATTATATTACCCTGGTCTACCATCTACTGTCACTATATTACCCTGGTCTAAATCTACTGTCATTATATTACCCTGGTCTACCATCTACTGTCAATATATTACCCTGGTCTACCATCTACTGTCACTATATTACCCTGGTCTAACTCTACTGTCATTTATTACCCTGGTCTACCATCTACTGTCACTATATTACCCTGGTCTACCATCTACTGTCACTATATTACCCTGGTCTACCTCTACTGTCATTATATTACCCTGGTCTACCATCTACTGTCATTATATTACCCTGGTCTACCATCTACTGTCATTATATTACCCTGGTCTACCATCTACTGTCACTATATTACCCTGGTCTAAACTCTACTGTCATTATATTACCCTGGTCTACCATCTACTGTCACTATATTACCCTGGTCTACCCTCTACTGTCATATATTACCCTGGTCTACCATCTACTGTCATTATATTACCCTGGTCTACCATCTACTGTCATTATATTACCCTGGTCTAACTCTACTGTCATTATTACCCTGGTCTACCATCTACTGTCATTATATTACCCTGGTCTACCATCTACTGTCACTATATTACCCTGGTCTACCCTCTACTGTCATTATATTACCCTGGTCTACCATCTACTGTCATTATATTACCCTGGTCTACCATCTACTGTCATTATATTACCCTGGTCTACCATCTACTGTCATTATATTACCCTGGTCTAAACTCTACTGTCATTATATTACCCTGGTCTACCATCTACTGTCATTATATTACCCTGGTCTACCATCTACTGTCATTATATTACCCTGGTCTACCATCTACTGTCATTATATTACCCTGGTCTACCATCTACTGTCACTATATTACCCTGGTCTACCATCTACTGTCACTATATTACCCTGGTCTACCATCTACTGTCATTATATTACCCTGGTCTACCATCTACTGTCATATATTACCCTGGTCTACCATCTACTGTCACTATATTACCCTGGTCTACCTCTACTGTCATTATATTACCCTGGTCTACCATCTACTGTCACTATATTACCCTGGTCTACCATCTACTGTCATATATTACCCTGGTCTACCATCTACTGTCACTATATTACCCTGGTCTAAACTCTACTGTCATTATATTACCCTGGTCTACCATCTACTGTCATTATATTACCCTGGTCTACCATCTACTGTCACTATATTACCCTGGTCTACCATCTACTGTCATTATATTACCCTGGTCTACCATCTACTGTCATTATATTACCCTGGTCTACCATCTACTGTCATTATATTACCCTGGTCTACCATCTACTGTCACTATATTACCCTGGTCTAACTCTACTGTCATTATATTACCCTGGTCTACCATCTACTGTCACTATATTACCCTGGTCTAAACTCTACTGTCATTATATTACCCTGGTCTACCATCTACTGTCATTATATTACCCTGGTCTACCATCTACTGTCATTATATTACCCTGGTCTACCATCTACTGTCACTATATTACCCTGGTCTACCTCTACTGTCATTTATTACCCTGGTCTACCATCTACTGTCATTATATTACCCTGGTCTACCATCTACTGTCATTATATTACCCTGGTCTACCATCTACTGTCATTATATAACCTGGTCTAACATCTACTGTCACTATATTACCCTCTACTGTCATTATATTACCCTGGTCTACCATCTACTGTCAATATATTACCCTGGTCTACCATCTACTGTCATTATATTACCCTGGTCTACCTCTACTGTCATTTATTACCCTGGTCTACCATCTACTGTCACTATATTACCCTGGTCTAACATCTACTGTCATTATATTACCCTGGTCTACCATCTACTGTCATTATATTACCCTGGTCTACCATCTACTGTCATTATATTACCCTGGTCTACCATCTACTGTCATTATATTACCCTGGTCTACCATCTACTGTCACTATATTACCCTGGTCTAACTACTGTCATTATATTAACCTGGTCTACCATCTACTGTCACTATATTACCCTGGTCTAATCTACTGTCACTATATTACCCTGGTCTACCATCTACTGTCATATATTACCCTGGTCTACCATCTACTGTCACTATTTACCCTGGTCTACCATCTACTGTCACTATATTACCCTGGTCTACCCTCTACTGTCATTATATTACCCTGGTCTACCATCTACTGTCATTATATTACCCTGGTCTACCATCTACTGTCATTATATTACCCTGGTCTACCATCTACTGTCACTATATTACCCTGGTCTAATCTACTGTCATTATATTACCCTGGTCTACCATCTACTGTCACTATATTACCCTGGTCTACCCTCTACTGTCATTATATTACCCTGGTCTACCATCTACTGTCACTATATTACCCTGGTCTAACACTCTACTGTCATTTATTACCCTGGTCTACCATCTACTGTCATTATATTACCCTGGTCTACCATCTACTGTCATTATATTACCCTGGTCTACCATCTACTGTCATTATATTACCCTGGTCTACATCTACTGTCACTATATTACCCTCTACTGTCATTATATTACCCTGGTCTACCATCTACTGTCAATCTATTACCCTGGTCTACCATCTACTGTCACTATATTACCCTGGTCTAACTCTACTGTCATTTATTACCCTGGTCTACCATCTACTGTCACTATATTACCCTGGTCTACCATCTACTGTCACTATATTACCCTGGTCTACCATCTACTGTCATTATATTACCCTGGTCTACCATCTACTGTCATTATATTACCCTGGTCTACCATCTACTGTCATTATATTACCCTGGTCTACCATCTACTGTCACTATATTACCCTGGTCTAAACTCTACTGTCATTATATTACCCTGGTCTACCATCTACTGTCACTATATTACCCTGGTCTACCATCTACTGTCACTATATTACCCTGGTCTAAACTCTACTGTCATTTATTACCCTGGTCTACCATCTACTGTCACTATATTACCCTGGTCTACCATCTACTGTCACTATATTACCCTGGTCTACCATCTACTGTCATTATATTACCCTGGTCTACCATCTACTGTCATTATATTACCCTGGTCTACCATCTACTGTCATTATATTACCCTGGTCTACCATCTACTGTCATTATATTACCCTGGTCTAAACTCTACTGTCATTATATTACCCTGGTCTACCATCTACTGTCATTATATTACCCTGGTCTACCATCTACTGTCATTATATTACCCTGGTCTACCATCTACTGTCATTATATTACCCTGGTCTACCATCTACTGTCACTATATTACCCTGGTCTACCATCTACTGTCACTATATTACCCTGGTCTACCCTCTACTGTCATTATATTACCCTGGTCTACCATCTACTGTCATTATATTACCCTGGTCTACCATCTACTGTCATTATATTACCCTGGTCTACCATCTACTGTCACTATATTACCCTGGTCTACCATCTACTGTCATTATATTACCCTGGTCTACCATCTACTGTCATTATATTACCCTGGTCTACCCTCTACTGTCATTATATTACCCTGGTCTACCATCTACTGTCATTATATTACCCTGGTCTACCATCTACTGTCATTATATTACCCTGGTCTACATCTACTGTCATTATATTACCCTGGTCTACCATCTACTGTCATTATATTACCCTGGTCTACCATCTACTGTCATTATATTACCCTGGTCTACCATCTACTGTCATTATATTACCCTGGTCTACCATCTACTGTCACTATATTACCCTGGTCTACCATCTACTGTCATTATATTACCCTGGTCTACCATCTACTGTCATTATATTACCCTGGTCTACCTCTACTGTCATTATATTACCCTGGTCTACCATCTACTGTCATTATATTACCCTGGTCTACCATCTACTGTCATTATATTACCCTGGTCTACCATCTACTGTCATTATATTACCCTGGTCTACCATCTACTGTCATTATATTACCCTGGTCTACCATCTACTGTCATTATATTACCCTGGTCTAACTCTACTGTCATTATATTACCCTGGTCTACCTCTACTGTCATTATATTACCCTGGTCTACCCTCTACTGTCATTATATTACCCTGGTCTACCATCTACTGTCATTATATTACCCTGGTCTACCATCTACTGTCATTATATTACCCTGGTCTACCATCTACTGTCATTATATTACCCTGGTCTACCATCTACTGTCATTATATTACCCTGGTCTACCATCTACTGTCATTATATTACCCTGGTCTACCATCTACTGTCATTATATTACCCTGGTCTACCATCTACTGTCATTATATTACCCTGGTCTACCATCTACTGTCATTATATTACCCTGGTCTACCATCTACTGTCATTATATTACCCTGGTCTACCATCTACTGTCATTATATTACCCTGGTCTACCATCTACTGTCATTATATTACCCTGGTCTACCATCTACTGTCACTATATTACCCTGGTCTAAACTCTACTGTCATTATATTACCCTGGTCTACCATCTACTGTCACTATATTACCCTGGTCTACCCTCTACTGTCATTATATTACCCTGGTCTACCATCTACTGTCACTATATTACCCTGGTCTAAATCTACTGTCATTATATTACCCTGGTCTACCATCTACTGTCATTATATTACCCTGGTCTACCATCTACTGTCATTATATTACCCTGGTCTACCATCTACTGTCATTATATTAACCTGGTCTAACATCTACTGTCACTATATTACCCTCTACTGTCATTATATTACCCTGGTCTACCATCTACTGTCAATATATTACCCTGGTCTACCATCTACTGTCACTATATTACCCTGGTCTAAACTCTACTGTCATATATTACCCTGGTCTACCATCTACTGTCACTATTTTACCCTGGTCTACCATCTACTGTCACTATATTACCCTGGTCTACCCTCTACTGTCATTATATTACCCTGGTCTACCATCTACTGTCATTATATTACCCTGGTCTACCATCTACTGTCATTATATTACCCTGGTCTACCATCTACTGTCTATATTACCCTGGTCTAACCTCTACTGTCATTATATTACCCTGGTCTACCATCTACTGTCGCTATATTACCCTGGTCTACCTCTACTGTCATTATATTACCCTGGTCTACCATCTACTGTCATATATTACCCTGGTCTAAACTACTGTCATTATATTACCCTGGTCTACCATCTACTGTCACTATATTACCCTGGTCTACCTCTACTGTCATTATATTACCCTGGTCTACCATCTACTGTCATTATATTACCCTGGTCTACCATCTACTGTCACTATATTACCCTGGTCTACCATCTACTGTCACTATATTACCCTGGTCTACCATCTACTGTCATTATATTACCCTGGTCTACCATCTACTGTCATTATATTACCCTGTTCTACCATCTACTGTCATTATATTACCCTGGTCTACCATCTACTGTCACTATATTACCCTGGTATACCCTATATTACCCTGGTCTACCATCTACTGTCACTATATTACCCTGGTCTACCATCTACTGTCACTATATTACCCTGGTCTACCATCTACTGTCATTATATTACCCTGGTCTACCATCTACTGTCACTATATTACCCTGGTCTACCCTCTACTGTCATTATATTACCCTGGTCTCTACTGTCATTATATTACCCTGGTCTACCATCTACTGTCATTATATTACCCTGGTCTACCATCTACTGTCATTATATTACCCTGGTCTACCATCTACTGTCATTATATTAACCTGGTCTACCATCTACTGTCACTATATTACCCTCTACTGTCATTATATTACCCTGGTCTACCATCTACTGTCATCTATTACCCTGGTCTACCATCTACTGTCATTATATTACCCTGGTCTACCTTCTACTGTCATTATATTAACCTGGTCTAACATCTACTGTCACTATATTACCCTCTACTGTCATTATATTACCCTGGTCTACCATCTACTGTCAATCTATTACCCTGGTCTACCATCTACTGTCACTATATTACCCTGGTCTAAACTCTACTGTCATTTATTACCCTGGTCTACCATCTTCTGTCACTATTTTACCCTGGTCTAACATCTACTGTCACTCTATTACCCTGGTCTACCCTCTACTGTCATTATATTACCCTGGTCTACCATCTACTGTCATTATATTACCCTGTTCTACCATCTACTGTCATTATATTACCCTGGTCTACCATCTACTGTCACTATATTACCCTGGTCTAAACTCTACTGTCATTATATTACCCTGGTCTACCATACTGTCACTATATTACCCTGGTCTACCCTCTACTGTCATTATATTACCCTGGTCTACCATCTACTGTCATTATATTACCCTGGTCTAAACTACTGTCATTATATTAACCTGGTCTCCCATCTACTGTCATCATATTACCCTGGTCTACCATCTACTGTCATTATATTACCCTGGTCTACCATCTACTGTCATTATATTACCCTGGTCTACCATCTACTGTCATTATATTACCCTGGTCTACCATCTACTGTCATTATATTACCCTGGTCTACCATCTACTGTCATTATATTACCCTGGTCTAAACTCTACTGTCATTATATTACCCTGGTCTACCATCTACTGTCATTATATTACCCTGGTCTCAATCTACTGTCATTATATTACCCTGGTCTCAATCTACTGTCATTATATTAACCTGGTCTACCATCTACTGTCACTATATTACCCTCTACTGTCATTATATTACCCTGGTCTACCATCTACTGTCAATCTATTACCCTGGTCTACCATCTACTGTCATTATATTACCCTGGTCTACCTTCTACTGTCATTATATTAACCTGGTCTAACATCTACTGTCACTAACATCTACTGTCACTCTATTACCCTGGTCTACCTGCTACTGTCATTATATTACCCTGGTCTACCATCTACTGTCATTATATTACCCTGGTCTACCATCTACTGTCATTATATTACCCTGGTCTACCCTCTACTGTCATTATATTACCCTGGTCTACCATCTACTGTCACTATTTTACCCTGGTCTACCATCTACTGTCACTCTATTACCCTGGTCTACCCGCTACTGTCATTATATTACCCTGGTCTACCATCTACTGTCATTATATTACCCTGGTCTACCATCTACTGTCATTATATTACCCTGGTCTACCATCTACTGTCACTATATTACCCTGGTCTAAACTCTACTGTCATTATATTACCCTGGTCTACCATCTACTGTCACTATATTACCCTGGTCTACCCTCTACTGTCATTATATTACCCTGGTCTACCATCTACTGTCACTATATTACCCTGGTCTAAACTCTACTGTCATTTTATTACCCTGGTCTACCATCTACTGTCATTATATTACCCTGGTCTACCATCTACTGTCATTATATTACCCTGGTCTACCTTCTACTGTCATTATATTAACCTGGTCTAACATCTACTGTCACTATATTACCCTCTACTGTCATTATATTACCCTGGTCTACCATCTACTGTCAATCTATTACCCTGGTCTACCATCTACTGTCACTATATTACCCTGGTCTAAACTCTACTGTCATTTATTACCCTGGTCTACCATCTTCTGTCACTATTTTACCCTGGTCTACATCTACTGTCACTATATTACCCTGGTCTACCCGCTACTGTCATTATATTACCCTGGTCTACCATCTACTGTCATTATATTACCCTGTCTACCATCTACTGTCATTATATTACCCTGGTCTACCATCTACTGTCACTATATTACCCTGGTCTAAACTCTACTGTCATTATATTACCCTGGTCTCCCATCTACTGTCACTATATTACCCTGGTCTACACTCTACTGTCATTATATTACCCTGGTCTACCATCTACTGTCATTATATTACCCTGGTCTACCATCTACTGTCACTATATTACCCTGGTCTACCATCTACTGTCACTCTATTACCCTGGTCTACCATCTACTGTCATTATATTACCCTGGTCTACCATCTACTGTCATTATATTACCCTGGTCTACCATCTACTGTCACTATATTACCCTGGTCTAAACTCTACTGTCATTATATTACCCTGGTCTACCATCTACTGTCACTATATTACCCTGGTCTACCCTCTACTGTCATTATATTACCCTGGTCTACCATCTACTGTCACTATATTACCCTGGTCTAACTCTACTGTCATTATATTACCCTGGTCTACCATCTACTGTCATTATATTACCCTGGTCTACCATCTACTGTCATTATATTACCCTGGTCTACCATCTACTGTCATTATATTACCCTGGTCTACCATCTACTGTCATTATATTACCCTGGTCTACCATCTACTGTCACTATATTACCCTGGTCTAAACTCTACTGTCATTATATTACCCTGGTCTACCATCTACTGTCACTATATTACCCTGGTCTACCCTCTACTGTCATTATATTACCCTGGTCTACCATCTACTGTCATTATATTACCCTGGTCTAATCTACTGTCATTATATTACCCTGGTCTACCATCTACTGTCACTATATTACCCTGGTCTAAACTCTACTGTCATTATATTACCCTGGTCTACCATCTACTGTCATTATATTACCCTGGTCTACCATCTACTGTCATTATATTACCCTGGTCTAATCTACTGTCATTATATTACCCTGGTCTACCATCTACTGTCATTATATTACCCTGGTCTACCATCTACTGTCATTATATTACCCTGGTCTCAATCTACTGTCATTATATTACCCTGGTCTACCATCTACTGTCATTATATTACCCTGGTCTACCATCTACTGTCACTATATTACCCTCTACTGTCATTATATTACCCTGGTCTACCATCTACTGTCAATCTATTACCCTGGTCTACCATCTACTGTCATTATATTACCCTGGTCTACCATCTACTGTCATTATATTAACCTGGTCTAACATCTACTGTCACTATATTACCCTCTACTGTCATTATATTACCCTGGTCTACCATCTACTGTCAATATATTACCCTGGTCTACCATCTACTGTCACTATATTACCCTGGTCTAAACTCTACTGTCATTTATTACCCTGGTCTACCATCTTCTGTCACTATTTTACCCTGGTCTACCATCTACTGTCACTCTATTACCCTGGTCTACCCGCTACTGTCATTATATTACCCTGGTCTACCATCTACTGTCATTATATTACCCTGTTCTACCATCTACTGTCATTATATTACCCTGGTCTACCATCTACTGTCACTATATTACCCTGGTCTAAACTCTACTGTCATTATATTACCCTGGTCTACCATCTACTGTCACTATCTTACCCTGGTCTACCCTCTACTGTCATTATATTACCCTGGTCTACCATCTACTGTCACTATATTACCCTGGTCTAAACTCTACTGTCATTTTATTACCCTGGTCTACCATCTACTGTCATTATATTACCCTGGTCTCAATCTACTGTCATTATATTACCCTGGTCTACCATCTACTGTCACTATATTACCCTGGTCTAACTCTACTGTCATTTTATTACCCTGGTCTACCCTCTACTGTCATTATATTACCCTGGTCTACCATCTACTGTCATTATATTACCCTGGTCTACCATCTACTGTCATTATATTACCCTGGTCTAAACTCTACTGTCATTATATTACCCTGGTCTACCATCTACTGTCATTATATTACCCTGGTCTACTATCTACTGTCACTATATTACCCTCTACTGTCATTATATTACCCTGGTCTACCATCTACTGTCACTATATTACCCTGGTCTACCATCTACTGTCATTATATTACCCTGGTCTACCATCTACTGTCATTATATTACCCTGGTCTACCATCTACTGTCACTATATTACCCTGGTCTACCATCTACTGTCATTATATTACCCTGGTCTACCATCTACTGTCATTATATTACCCTGGTCTACCATCTACTGTCATTATATTACCCTGGTCTACCATCTACTGTCACTATATTACCCTGGTCTAAACTCTACTGTCATTATATTACCCTGGTCTACCATCTACTGTCACTATATTACCCTGGTCTAAACTCTACTGTCATTATATTACCCTGGTCTACCATCTACTGTCATTATATTACCCTGGTCTACCATCTACTGTCACTATATTACCCTGGTCTACCATCTACTGTCACTATATTACCCTGGTCTACCCTCTACTGTCATTATATTACCCTGGTCTACCATCTACTGTCATTATATTACCCTGGTCTACCATCTACTGTCATTATATTACCCTGGTCTACCTTCTACTGTCATTATATTACCCTGGTCTAACATCTACTGTCACTATATTACCCTCTACTGTCATTATATTACCCTGGTCTACCATCTACTGTCAATCTATTACCCTGGTCTACCATCTACTGTCATTATATTACCCTGGTCTAACATCTACTGTCATTATATTACCCTGGTCTACCATCTACTGTCACTATATTACCCTGGTCTACATCTACTGTCATTATATTACCCTGGTCTACCATCTACTGTCATTATATTACCCTGGTCTACCATCTACTGTCATTATATTACCCTGGTCTACCATCTACTGTCACTATATTACCCTGGTCTAAATCTACTGTCATTATATTACCCTGGTCTACCATCTACTGTCACTATATTACCCTGGTCTACCATCTACTGTCATTATATTACCCTGGTCTACCATCTACTGTCATTATATTACCCTGGTCTACCATCTACTGTCATTATATTACCCTGGTCTACCATCTACTGTCACTATATTACCCTGGTCTAAACTCTACTGTCATTATATTACCCTGGTCTACCATCTACTGTCACTATATTACCCTGGTCTACCATCTACTGTCATTATATTACCCTGGTCTACCATCTACTGTCATATATTACCCTGGTCTAAACTCTACTGTCATTATATTACCCTGGTCTACCATCTACTGTCATTATATTACCCTGGTCTACCATCTACTGTCATTATATTACCCTGGTCTACCATCTACTGTCATTATATTAACCTGGTCTACATCTACTGTCACTATATTACCCTCTACTGTCATTATATTACCCTGGTCTACCATCTACTGTCATCTATTACCCTGGTCTACCATCTACTGTCATTATATTACCCTGGTCTAAACTCTACTGTCATTTATTACCCTGGTCTACCATCTACTGTCACTATATTACCCTGGTCTACCATCTACTGTCACTATATTACCCTGGTCTACCATCTACTGTCATTATATTACCCTGGTCTACCATCTACTGTCATTATATTACCCTGGTCTACCATCTACTGTCATTATATTACCCTGGTCTACCATCTACTGTCACTATATTACCCTGGTCTAAACTCTACTGTCATTATATTACCCTGGTCTACCATATACTGTCACTATCTTACCCTGGTCTACCATCTACTGTCACTATATTACCCTGGTTTACACTCTACTGTCATTTACTACCCTGGTCTACCATCTACTGTCATTATTTTACCCTGGTCTACCATCTACTGTCACTCTATTACCCTGGTCTACCCTCTACTGTCATTATATTACCCTGGTCTACCATCTACTGTCATTATATTACCCTGGTCTACCATCTACTGTCATTATATTACCCTGGTCTACCATCTACTGTCACTATATTACCCTGGTCTAAACTCTACTGTCATTATATTACCCTGGTCTACCATCTACTGTCACTATATTACCCTGGTCTACCCTCTACTGTCATTATATTACCCTGGTCTACCATCTACTGTCATTATATTACCCTGGTCTAAACTACTGTCATTATATTAACCTGGTCTCCCATCTACTGTCATCATATTACCCTGGTCTACCATCTACTGTCATTATATTACCCTGGTCTACCATCTACTGTCATTATATTACCCTGGTCTACCATCTACTGTCATTATATTACCCTGGTCTACCATCTACTGTCATTATATTACCCTGGTCTACCATCTACTGTCATTATATTACCCTGGTCTACCTCTACTGTCATTATATTACCCTGGTCTACCATCTACTGTCATTATATTACCCTGGTCTACCATCTACTGTCATTATATTACCCTGGTCTCAATCTACTGTCATTATATTACCCTGGTCTACCATCTACTGTCATTATATTAACCTGGTCTACCATCTACTGTCACTATATTACCCTCTACTGTCATTATATTACCCTGGTCTACCATCTACTGTCAATCTATTACCCTGGTCTACCATCTACTGTCATTATATTACCCTGGTCTACCATCTACTGTCATTATATTACCCTGGTCTAACATCTACTGTCACTACATCTACTGTCACTCTATTACCCTGGTCTACCCGCTACTGTCATTATATTACCCTGGTCTACCATCTACTGTCATTATATTACCCTGGTCTACCATCTACTGTCATTATATTACCCTGGTCTACCATCTACTGTCATTATATTACCCTGGTCTAAACTACTGTCATTATATTAACCTGGTCTCCCATTAACTGTCATTATATTACCCTGGTCTACCATCTACTGTCATTATATTACCCTGTTCTACCATATACTGTCATTATATTACCCTGGTCTACCTTCTACTGTCATTATATTAACCTGGTCTAACATCTACTGTCACTAACATCTACTGTCACTCTATTACCCTGGTCTACCCGCTACTGTCATTATATTACCCTGGTCTACCATCTACTGTCATTATATTACCCTGTTCTACCATCTACTGTCATTATATTACCCTGGTCTACCCTCTACTGTCATTATATTACCCTGGTCTACCATCTACTGTCATTATATTACCCTGGTCTAAACTACTGTCATTATATTAACCTGGTCTCCCATCTACTGTCATTATATTACCCTGGTCTACCATCTACTGTCATTATATTACCCTGGTCTACCATCTACTGTCATTATATTACCCTGGTCTACCATCTACTGTCATTATATTACCCTGGTCTACCATCTACTGTCATTATATTACCCTGGTCTACCATCTACTGTCATTATATTACCCTGGTCTAACCTCTACTGTCATTATATTACCCTGGTCTACCATCTACTGTCATTATATTACCCTGGTCTCAATCTACTGTCATTATATTACCCTGGTCTACCATCTACTGTCATTATATTACCCTGGTCTACTATCTACTGTCACTATATTACCCTCTACTGTCATTATATTACCCTGGTCTACCATCTACTGTCAATCTATTACCCTGGTCTACCATCTACTGTCATTATATTACCCTGGTCTACCTTCTACTGTCATTATATTAACCTGGTCTAACATCTACTGTCACTAACATCTACTGTCACTCTATTACCCTGGTCTACCCGCTACTGTCATTATATTACCCTGGTCTACCATCTACTGTCATTATATTACCCTGTTCTACCATCTACTGTCATTATATTACCCTGGTCTACCATCTACTGTCATTATATTACCCTGGTCTAAACTACTGTCATTATATTAACCTGGTCTCCCATCTACTGTCACTATATTACCCTGGTCTACCTCTACTGTCATTATATTACCCTGGTCTACCATCTACTGTCATTATATTACCCTGGTCTACCATCTACTGTCACTATATTACCCTGGTCTACCATCTACTGTCACTATATTACCCTGGTCTACCCTCTACTGTCATTATATTACCCTGGTCTACCATCTACTGTCATTATATTACCCTGGTCTACCATCTACTGTCATTATATTACCCTGGTCTACCATCTACTGTCACTATATTACCCTGGTCTAAACTCTACTGTCATTATATTACCCTGGTCTACCATCTACTGTCACTATATTACCCTGGTCTACCCTCTACTGTCATTATATTACCCTGGTCTACCATCTACTGTCATTATATTACCCTGGTCTAAACTCTACTGTCATTATATTACCCTGGTCTACCATCTACTGTCATTATATTACCCTGGTCTACCATCTACTGTCATTATATTACCCTGGTCTACCATCTACTGTCATTATATTACCCTGGTCTACCATCTACTGTCATTATATTACCCTGGTCTACCTCTACTGTCATTATATTACCCTGGTCTACCATCTACTGTCATTATATTACCCTGGTCTCAATCTACTGTCATTATATTACCCTGGTCTACCATCTACTGTCATTATATTACCCTGGTCTACCATCTACTGTCACTATATTACCCTCTACTGTCATTATATTACCCTGGTCTACATCTACTGTCACTACATCTACTGTCACTCTATTACCCTGGTCTACCTCTACTGTCATTATATTACCCTGGTCTACCATCTACTGTCATTATATTACCCTGTTCTACCATCTACTGTCATTATATTACCCTGGTCTACCATCTACTGTCATTATATTACCCTGGTCTAAACTACTGTCATTATATTAACCTGGTCTCCCATCTACTGTCATTATATACCCTGGTCTATCTACTGTCATTTTACCTGGTCTACCATCTTGTCTTATGGTCTACCATCTTGTCTATATTACCCTGGTCTAAACTCTACTGTCATTATATTACCCTGGTCTACCATCTACTGTCATTATATTACCCTGGTCTACCATCTACTGTCATTATTTTACCCTGGTCTACCATCTACTGTCACTATATTACCCTGGTCTACCCTCTACTGTCATTATATTACCCTGGTCTACCATCTACTGTCATTATATTACCCTGGTCTACCATCTACTGTCATTATATTACCCTGGTCTACCATCTACTGTCACTATATTACCCTGGTCTAAACTCTACTGTCATTATATTACCCTGGTCTACCATCTACTGTCACTATATTACCCTGGTCTACCCTCTACTGTCATTATATTACCCTGGTCTACCATCTACTGTCACTATATTACCCTGGTCTACTCTACTGTCATTATATTACCCTGGTCTACCATCTACTGTCATTATTACCCTGGTCTACCATCTACTGTCATTATATTACCCTGGTCTACCATCTACTGTCATTATATTACCCTGGTCTACATCTACTGTCACTATATTACCCCTCTACTGTCATTATATTACCCTGGTCTACCATCTACTGTCATCTATTACCCTGGTCTACCATCTACTGTCACTATATTACCCTGGTCTAAACCTACTGTCATTATTACCCTGGTCTACCATCTACTGTCATTATATTACCCTGGTCTACCATCTACTGTCACTATATTACCCTGGTCTACCCGCTACTGTCATTATATTACCCTGGTCTACCATCTACTGTCATTATATTACCCTGGTCTACCATCTACTGTCATTATATTACCCTGGTCTACCATCTACTGTCACTATATTACCCTGGTCTAACTCTACTGTCATTATATTACCCTGGTCTACCATCTACTGTCACTTATTACCCTGGTCTACCATCTACTGTCACTATATTACCCTGGTCTAACTCTACTGTCATTATTACCCTGGTCTACCATCTACTGTCACTATTTACCCTGGTCTACCATCTACTGTCACTCTATTACCCTGGTCTACCCGCTACTGTCATTATATTACCCTGGTCTACCATCTACTGTCATTATATTACCCTGGTCTACCATCTACTGTCATTATATTACCCTGGTCTACCATCTACTGTCACTATATTACCCTGGTCTAAACTCTACTGTCATTATATTACCCTGGTCTACCATATACTGTCACTATCTTACCCTGGTCTACCCTCTACTGTCATTATATTACCCTGGTCTACCATCTACTGTCATTATATTACCCTGGTCTAAACTACTGTCATTATATTAACCTGGTCTCCCATCTACTGTCATCATATTACCCTGGTCTACCATCTACTGTCATTATATTACCCTGGTCTACCATCTACTGTCATTATATTACCCTGGTCTACCATCTACTGTCATCATATTACCCTGGTCTACCATCTACTGTCATTATATTACCCTGGTCTACCATCTACTGTCATTATATTACCCTGGTCTAAACTCTACTGTCATTATATTACCCTGGTCTACCATCTACTGTCATTATATTACCCTGGTCTCAATCTACTGTCATTATATTACCCTGGTCTACCATCTACTGTCATTATATTAACCTGGTCTACTATCTACTGTCACTATATTACCCTCTACTGTCATTATATTACCCTGGTCTACCATCTACTGTCAATCTATTACCCTGGTCTACCAGCTACTGTCATTATATTACCCTGGTCTACCATCTACTGTCATTATATTACCCTGGTCTAACT
>NW_022264874.1:0-21758 GCF_002021735.2 Oncorhynchus kisutch
TATGCAGAATATACTAGCATGTTAGCTAACTGGGGCTGAATCCACTCTATCATAGTCCCTATGCAGAATATACTAGCATGTTAGCTAACTGGGGCTGAATCCACTCTATCATAGTCCCTATGCAGAATATACTAGCATGTTAGCTAACTGGGGCTCTGATGGGTCCCTTCCCTGAATCCACTCTATCATAGTCCCTATGCAGAATATACTAGCATGTTAGCTACTGGGGCTGAATCCACTTGTTCACATCATGTGGAGCTCACAGTGTACTAGACCCAGCATGGTATGGCTCTGTTTATTCTCTAGAGTCTAAGCTTTCATACTGGGCTGGTTAATTACAAAAATGACTGAAGATTCCAGTAACTTTGGTAAATGACCAGTAATTTTGCAACCCGAGGCAGGGGTTTCTTCTCATATGGCACCCTATTCCCTTTATAGTGCATTGCTTTTGTCCAGGGCCCATATGACTCTGGACACATATAGCACATTATATATGGGAATTGGGTTCCATTTGCATTTGAGACTTGGAGTACAACAATGTACTGATTATTTATTGTTTACTTTGAAATATGCTTGAAATGTGTTTCCGCACACAATGGCTGCATTCCTGCAGACAGATGCTTTCTGTCTTTTCTTTCCCTTCATCTGTCGTTTCTCTATAAAACATTCTCTTTCTCTCCATCTGTCGTTTCTCTATAAAACATTCTCTTTCCCTCCTTCATCTGTCGTTTCTCTATAAAACATTCTCTTTCCCTCCTTCATCTGTCGTTTCTCTGTAAAACATTCTCTTTCCCTCCTTCATCTGTCGTTTCTATATAAACATTCTCTTTCCCTTCATCTGTCGTTTCTCTATAAAACACTCTTTCCCTCCTTCATCTGTCGTTTCTCTGTAAAACATTCTCTTCCCTCCATCTGTCGTCTCTATAAAACATAATTTTTCCCTCCTTCATCTGTCGTTTCTCTATAAAACATTCTTTTTCCCTCCTTCATCTGTAGTTTCTCTATAAAACATTCTCTTTCCCTCCTTCATCTGTCGTTTCTCTATAAAACATTCTCTTTCCCTCCTTCATCTGTCGTTTCTCTATATAAACATTCTCTTTCCCTCCTTCATCTGTCGTTTCTCGTAAAAACATTCTCTTTCCCTCCATCTGTAGTTTCTCTATAAAACATTATCTTTCCCTCCTTCATCTGTCGTTTCTCTATAAAACATTCTCTTTCCCTCCTTCATCTGTCGTTTCTCTATAAAACATTCTCTTTCCCTCCTTCATCTGTCGTTTCTCTGTAAAACATTCTCTTTCCCTCCATCTGTCGTTTCTCTATAAAACATTATTTTTCCCTCCTTCATCTGTCGTTTCTCTATAAAACATTATTTTTCCCTCCTTCATCTGTAGTTTCTCTATAAAACATTCTCTTTCCCTCCTTCATCTGTCGTTTCTCTATAAAACATTCTCTTTCCCTCCTTCATCTGTCGTTTCTCTATAAAACATTCTCTTTCCCTCCTTCATCTGTCGGTTCTCTGTAAAACATTCTCTTCCCGTCCATCTGTAGTAGTCTCTATAAAACATTATCTTTCCCTCCTTCATCTTCGTTTTCTATAAAACATCTCTTTCCCTCCTTCATCTGTCGTTCTCTATAAAACATTCTCTTTCCCTCCTTCATCTGTCGTTTTTTCTCATAAAACATTCTCTTTCCCTCCTTCATCTGTAGTTTCTCTGTAAGGGAGGGAGGATCGATAGAGACACTACACAGGGTCAAATAGATAACCACAGGCCTGCTCCATGCTAATAGTCCACTGCTACTGCTCTTAGTACTGATACTAGGGTTGTGATGATACCAGTACTGCAAGATTTTTCCCATGGCAAGAATGAAAACACGAACGAGCAGCGTCTTGGTCCTATAAAACCTACTGTATGTAAATATTGTTGTACTATAGCCTGGAAAAAAAGTAAATGTGACTCGGGTGAACACACACATGATGTTTGTTTCCAACATTAGGGCTGTTTTCCTAAAGAAGTTAAATCTGTTTTGTGTTTTGTTTCCTTGCCACAATACTAACAAGCATCATGATACTGGTATTGTCCCAACCCTACTAAGTACACCACTGGTTACCAGTGATGGTTGGATGACAACCCTGTCTTCTGTTGAACACACACAAGTATTTGATACGCTGCCGATTTTGGAGGTTTTCCAACTTACAAAGCATGTAGAGGTCTGTAATATTTATCATAGGTACACTTCAACTGTGAGAGACGGAATCTAAAACAAACATCTGGAAAATCACATTGTATGATTTTTAAGTAATTAATTTGCATTTTATTGCATGACATAAGTATTTGATCACCTACCAACAAGTAAGAATTCTGGCTCTCACAGACCTGTTAGTTTTTCTTTAAGAAGCCCCTCCTGTTCTCCACTCATTACCTGTATTAACTGCACCTGTTTGAACTCGTTACCTGTATAAAAGACACCTGTCCACACACTCAATCAAACAGAGTCCAAACTCTCCACAATGGCCAAGACCAGAGAGCTGTGGTAAGGACATCAGGGAATAAAATTGTAGACCTGCACAAGGCTGGGATGGGCTACAGGACAATAGGCAAGCAGCTTGGTGAGAAAGGCAACACTGTTGGGCGCAATTATTTGAAAATGGAAGAGGTTCAAAATGACGGTCAATCACCCTCGGTCTGGGCTCCATGCAAGATCTCACCTTGGTGGGGCATCAATGATCATGAGAAAGTTGAAGGGATCAGCCCAGACATACACGGTAGGACCTGGTCAATGACCTGAAGAGAGCTGGGACCCACAGTCTCAAAGAAAACCATTAGGTAAACCTACGCTGTAGATGGACTAAAATCTTGCAGCGCACGCCAAGGTCCCCCTGCTCAAGCCAGCGCAGGTCCAGGCCCGTCTGAAGTTTGCCAATGACCATCTGGATGATCCAAAGGAGGAATGTGGTCTGATGAGACAAAAATAGAGCTTTTGGTCTACAACTCCACTCGCCGTGTTTAGAGGAAGAAGAAGGATGAGTACAACCACAAGAACACCATCCCAACCGTGAAGCATGGGGATGGAACATCATTCTTTGGGGATTGCTTTTCTGCAAAGGGGACAGAACGACTGCATCGTATTGAGGGGAGGATGGATGGGGCCATGATTGCGAGATCTTGGCCACAACCTCTTCCAGCATGACAACGACCCGAAACACACAGCCAGGGTAACTAAGGAGTGGCTCCATAAGAAGCATCTCAAGGTCCTGGAGTGGCCTAGCCAGTCTCCAGACCCTGAACCGAATAGAAAAATCTTTGGAGGGAGCTGAAAGTCCGTATTGCCCAGCGACAACCCCAAAACCTGAAGGATCTGGAGAAGGTCTGTATGAGGAGTGGGCCCCAAAATCCCTGCTGCAGTGTGTGCAAACCTGGTCAAGAACTACAGGAACCATATGATCTCTGTAATTGCAAACAAAAGTTTCTGTACCAAATATTAAGTTCTGCTTTTCTGATGTATCAAATACTTATGTCATGCAATAAAATGCAAATTAAATTACTTAAAAATCATACAATGTGATTTTCTGGATTTTTGTTTTAGATTCCAGTCTCTCACAGTTGAAGTGTACCTATGATAAAAATGAACAGACCTCTACATGCTTTGTAAGTAGGAAAACCTCCAAATCGTCAGTTGTATCAAATACTGTTCTCCCCACTGTATATGCACATGCACGCACGCTCACACACGCACATACAGACACACACACCACACCATATCCACAGAAAAGCAGGTGGGGGCGAGAAAGCTTGTGTTTACAGCCAGGGAATGTTTTTTTAGATATTTTTGGGGCTAGAACCGGCACACGGCACTCACACGGCAACCCACACGGCAACCCAGCGCTAACTAACAGACAATGGTCTACTCAACACAACGATGTTGAATTCAAATGCGAACATAGACAGACTAATTACTGCTAATAAAGCTCTCCATATAGCTTAGGTACAGGCTAAATGACTGGGCTTCTGTGTGAGGAGAGACAGTTGAGGCTAAAACACATCTCAACCATACCAAGAGGACTGAAGGAGGTCATTATTATTGTAAAACCTAGTGTCTTATCTATGGGTTTCCTCTCTGGGACGGATGGATGCAGAAGACTGTCTGTCTATAGTAACGCCAGCTTACACTACCTATGCCAAACAACAGTGATTTGATTGCTTCCAAATTCGCTCCCTACATAGTGCTCTCCTATGGGCACTGGTAAAAAGTAGTGCACTATATAGGGAATAGGGTTGCAATTTTGAATGAAGCCATTTGACTATAACAGCTGACAATGTGGTTGCCAGTCTTTGCAATTGAAGTGTAGGCAACCTACATCTGAATGAGATCTTGGGTACATTTTGAGCTTTATGAAAAATGGTATTAGACAGAATATAAGTCTGTGTTAGAGCCTCAGCGGGCTGGGGGTACTGTGCTTTGGCGAAGAGCGAGAGAGAGAGAGATATGGAGAGAGAAATAGATGCATAGAGAGAGATATGGACAGAGAAATAGATGCATAGAGAGAGAGATATGGACAGAGAAATAGATGCATAGAGAGACAGATATGGACAGAGAAATAGATGCATAGAGAGAGAGATATGGACAGAGAAATAGATACATAGAGAGAGAGAGATATGGACAGAGAAATAGATGCATAGAGAGAGAGAAATAGATGCATAGAGAGAGAGAAATAGATACATAGAGAGAGAGAAATAGATGCATAGAGAGAGATATGGACAGAGAAATAGATGCATAAGAGAGAGAGATATGGACAGAGAAATAGATGCATAGAGAGAGAGAGACAGCCCATATTTATGCTTATTTATTTTATCTTGTGTCCTTTAGCCATTTGTACATTGTTAGAACACTGTATATATATATAATATGACATTTGTAATGTCTTTACTGTTTTGAAACTTATGTATGTGTAATGTTTACTGTTCATTTTTGTTGTTTTTTCACTTTATATATTCACTTTGTATGTTGTCTACCTCACTTGCTTTGGCAATGTTAACACATGTTTCCCATGCCAATAAAGCCCTTGAATTGAATTGAATTGAATTGAGAGATGGACAGAGAAATAGATACATAGAGAGAAAGAAATAGATGCATAGAGAGAGAAATATGGACAGAGAAATAGATACATAGAGAGAGAGATATGGACAGAGAAATAGATGCATAGAGAGAGAGAAATAGATCCATAGAGAGAGAGATATGGACAGAGAAATAGATGCATAGAGAGAGAGATATGGACAGAGAAATAGATACATAGAGAGAAAGAAATAGATGCATAGAGAGAGAGATATGGACAGAGAATAGATGCATAGAGAGAGAGAAATAGATGCATAGAGAGAGAGATATGGACAGAGAAATAGATGCACAGAGAGAGAGAAATAGATGCATAGAGAGAGAGATATGGACAGAGAAATAGTACATAGAGAGAGAGATATGGACAGAGAAATAGATGCATAGAGAGAGATATGGACAGAGAAATAGATACATAGAGAGAGAGATATGGACAGAGAAATAGATGCATAGAGAGAGAGAAATAGATGCATAGAGAGACAGATATGGACAGAGAAATAGATGCATAGAGAGAGAGATATGGACAGAGAAATAGATACATAGAGAGAGAGAAATAGATGCATAGAGAGAGAGATATGGACAGAGAAATAGATGCATAGAGAGAGAGAAATAGATGCATAGAGAGAGAGATATGGACAGAGAAATAGATACATAGAGAGAGAGATATGGACAGAGAAATAGATGCATAGAGAGAGAGAAATAGATGCATAGAGAGAGAGAAATAGATACATAGAGAGAGAGAAATAGATGCATAGAGAGAGATATGGACAGAGAAATAGATGCATAGAGAGAGAGATATGGACAGAGAAATAGATGCATAGAGAGAGAGATATGGACAGAGAAATAGATGCATAGAGAGAGAGATATGGACAGAGAAATAGATACATAGAGAGAGAGATATGGACAGAGAAATGATGCATAGAGAGAGAGAAATAGATGCATAGAGAGACAGATATGGACAGAGAAATAGATGCATAGAGAGAGAGATATGGACAGAGAAATAGATACATAGAGAGAGAGAGATAGGGACAGAGAAATAGATACATAGAGAGAGAGAAATAGATGCATAGAGAGACAGATATGGATACATAGAGAGAGAGAAATAGATGCATAGAGAGAGAGATATGGACAGAGAAATAGATACATAGAGAGAGAGATATGGACAGAGAAATAGATGCATAGAGAGAGAGAAATAGATGCATAGAGAGAGAGAAATAGATGCATAGAGAGAGAGAAATAGATGCATAGAGAGAGAGAAATAGATACATAGAGAGAGAGAAATAGATGCATAGAGAGATATGGACAGAGAAATAGATGCATAGAGAGAGAGATATGGACAGAGAAATAGATGCATAGAGAGAGAGAAATAGATCCATAGAGAGAGAGATATGGACAGAGGAAATAGATGCATAGAGAGAGAGATATGGACAGAGAAATAGATGCATAGAGAGAGAGAAATAGATGCATAGAGAGAGAGAAATAGATGCATAGAGAGAGAGAAATAGATACATAGAGAGAGAGAAATAGATGCATAGAGAGATATGGACAGAGAAATAGATGCATAGAGAGAGAGAGATGGACAGAGAAATAGATGCATAGAGAGAGAGAAATAGATCCATAGAGAGAGAGATATGGACAGAGAAATAGATGCATAGAGAGAGAGATATGGACAGAGAAATAGATGCATAGAGAGAGAGAAATAGATGCATAGAGAGACAGATATGGACAGAGAAATAGATGCATAGAGAGAGAGATATGGACAGAGAAATAGATACATAGAGAGAGAGATAGGGACAGAGAAATAGATACATAGAGAGAGAGAAATAGATGCATAGAGAGACAGATATGGATACATAGAGAGAGAGAAATAGATGCATAGAGAGAGAGATATGGACAGAGAAATAGATACATAGAGAGAGAGATATGGACAGAGAAATAGATGCATAGAGAGAGAGAAATAGATGCATAGAGAGAGAGAAATAGATACATAGAGAGAGAGAAATAGATGCATAGAGAGAGATATGGACAGAGAAATAGATGCATAGAGAGAGAGATATGGACAGAGAAATAGATGCATAGAGAGAGAGAGATGGACAGAGAAATAGATGCATAGAGAGAGAGAAATAGATCCATAGAGAGAGAGATATGGACAGAGAAATAGATACATAGAGAGAGAGATGGACAGAGAAATAGATGCATAGAGAGAGATATGGACAGAGAAATAGATGCATATAGAGAGAGATATGGACAGAGAAATAGATGCATATAGAGAGAGATATGGACAGAGAAATAGATACATAGAGAGAGAGAAATAGATCCATAGAGAGAGAGATGGACAGAGAATAGATACATATAGAGAGAGATATGGACAGAGAAATAGATGCATAGAGAGAGATATGGACAGAGAAATAGATGCATAGAGAGAGAGATATGGACAGAGAAATAGATGCATAGAGAGAGAGAAATAGATGCATAGAGAGAGCGATATGGACAGAGAAATAGATGCATAGAGAGAGAGATATGGACAGAGAAATAGATGCATAGAGAGAGAGAAATAGATACATAGAGAGAGAGAAATAGATGCATAGAGAGAGAGATATGGACAGAGAAATAGATACATAGAGAGAGAGATATGGACAGAGAAATAGATACATAGAGAGAGATATGGACAGAGAAATAGATACATAGAGAGAGAGATATGGACAGAGAAATAGATGCATAGAGAGAGAGAAATAGATGCATAGAGAAAGAGAAATAGATACATAGAGAGAGAGAAATAGATGCATAGAGAGACAGATATGGACAGAGAAATAGATGCATAGAGAGAGAGATATGGACAGAGAAATAGATACATAGAGAGAGAGATATGGACAGAGAAATAGATGCATAGAGAGAGAGAAATAGATGCATAGAGAAAGAGAAATAGATACATAGAGAGAGAGAAATAGATGCATAGAGAGAGATATGGACAGAGAAATAGATGCATAGAGAGAGAGATATGGACAGAGAAATAGATGCATAGAGAGAGAGAGATGGACAGAGAAATAGATGCATAGAGAGAGAGAGAAATAGATGCATAGAGAGAGAGATATGGACAGAGAAATAGATGCACAGAGAGAGAGAAATAGATGCATAGAGAGAGAGATATGGACAGAGAAATAGATGCATAGAGAGAGAGAGATGGACAGAGAAATAGATGCATAGAGAGAGAGAAATAGATCCATAGAGAGAGAGATATGGACAGAGAAATAGATGCATAGAGAGAGAGATATGGACAGAGAAATAGATGCATAGAGAGAGAGAAATAGATGCATAGAGAGACAGATATGGACAGAGAAATAGATGCATAGAGAGAGAGATATGGACAGAGAAATAGATACATAGAGAGAGAGATAGGGACAGAGAAATAGATACATAGAGAGAGAGAAATAGATGCATAGAGAGACAGATATGGATACATAGAGAGAGAGAAATAGATGCATAGAGAGAGAGATATGGACAGAGAAATAGATACATAGAGAGAGAGATATGGACAGAGAAATAGATGCATAGAGAGAGAGAAATAGATGCATAGAGAGAGAGAAATAGATACATAGAGAGAGAGAAATAGATGCATAGAGAGAGATATGGACAGAGAAATAGATGCATAGAGAGAGAGAGATATGGACAGAGAAATAGATGCATAGAGAGAGAGAGATGGACAGAGAAATAGATGCATAGAGAGAGAGAAATAGATCCATAGAGAGAGAGATATGGACAGAGAAATAGATACATAGAGAGAGAGATGGACAGAGAAATAGATGCATAGAGAGAGATATGGACAGAGAAATAGATGCATATAGAGAGAGATATGGACAGAGAAATAGATGCATATAGAGAGAGATATGGACAGAGAAATAGATACATAGAGAGAGAGAAATAGATCCATAGAGAGAGAGATGGACAGAGAAATAGATACATATAGAGAGAGAGATATGGACAGAGAAATAGATGCATAGAGAGAGATATGGACAGAGAAATAGATGCATAGAGAGAGAGATATGGACAGAGAAATAGATGCATAGAGAGAGAGAAATAGATGCATAGAGAGAGCGATATGGACAGAGAAATAGATGCATAGAGAGAGAGATATGGACAGAGAAATAGATGCATAGAGAGAGAGAAATAGATACATAGAGAGAGAGAAATAGATGCATAGAGAGAGAGATATGGACAGAGAAATAGATACATAGAGAGAGAGATATGGACAGAGAAATAGATACATAGAGAGAGATATGGACAGAGAAATAGATACATAGAGAGAGAGATATGGACAGAGAAATAGATGCATAGAGAGAGAGAAATAGATGCATAGAGAAAGAGAAATAGATACATAGAGAGAGAGAAATAGATGCATAGAGAGACAGATATGGACAGAGAAATAGATGCATAGAGAGAGAGATATGGACAGAGAAATAGATACATAGAGAGAGAGATATGGACAGAGAAATAGATGCATAGAGAGAGAGAAATAGATGCATAGAGAAAGAGAAATAGATACATAGAGAGAGAGAAATAGATGCATAGAGAGAGATATGGACAGAGAAATAGATGCATAGAGAGAGAGATATGGACAGAGAAATAGATGCATAGAGAGAGAGAGATGGACAGAGAAATAGATGCATAGAGAGAGAGAGAAATAGATGCATAGAGAGAGAGATATGGACAGAGAAATAGATGCACAGAGAGAGAGAAATAGATGCATAGAGAGAGAGATATGGACAGAGAAATAGATGCATAGAGAGAGAGAGATGGACAGAGAAATAGATGCATAGAGAGAGAGAAATAGATGCATAGAGAGAGAGATATGGACAGAGAAATAGATGCATAGAGAGAGAGATATGGACAGAGAAATAGATACATAGAGATATGGACAGAGAAATAAATACATAGAGAGAAAGAAATAGATGCATAGAGAGAGAAATATGGACAGAGAAATAGATACATAGAGAGAGAGAAATAGATGCATAGAGAGAGAGATATGGACAGAGAAATAGATGCATAGAGAGACAGATATGGATACATAGAGAGAGAGAAATAGATGCATAGAGAGAGAGATATGGACAGAGAAATAGATACAGAGAGAGAGAGATATGGACAGAGAAATAGATGCATAGAGAGAGAGAAATAGATGCATAGAGAGAGAGAAATAGATACATAGAGAGAGAGAAATAGATGCATAGAGAGAGATATGGACAGAGAAATAGATACATAGAGAGAGAGATATGGACAGAGAAATAGATACATAGAGAGAGAGATATGGACAGAGAAATAGATACATAGAGAGAGAGATATGGACAGAGAAATAGATGCATAGAGAGAGAGAAATAGATGCATAGAGAAAGAGAAATAGATACATAGAGAGAGAGAAATAGATGCATAGAGAGACAGATATGGACAGAGAAATAGATGCATAGAGAGAGAGATATGGACAGAGAAATAGATACATAGAGAGAGAGATATGGACAGAGAAATAGATGCATAGAGAGAGAGAAATAGATGCATAGAGAAAGAGAAATAGATACATAGAGAGAGAGAAATAGATGCATAGAGAGAGATATGGACAGAGAAATAGATGCATAGAGAGAGAGATATGGACAGAGAAATAGATGCATAGAGAGAGAGAGATGGACAGAGAAATAGATGCATAGAGAGAGAGAAATAGATGCATAGAGAGAGAGATATGGACAGAGAAATAGATGCACAGAGAGAGAGAAATAGATGCATAGAGAGAGAGATATGGACAGAGAAATAGATGCATAGAGAGAGAGAGATGGACAGAGAAATAGATGCATAGAGAGAGAGAGAAATAGATGCATAGAGAGAGAGATATGGACAGAGAAATAGATGCATAGAGAGAGAGATATGGACAGAGAAATAGATACATAGAGATATGGACAGATAAATAGATACATAGAGAGAAAGAAATAGATGCATAGAGAGAGAAATATGGACAGAGAAATAGATACATAGAGAAATAGATGCATAGAGAGAGAGATATGGACAGAGAAATAGATGCATAGAGAGAGAGAGAAATAGATGCATAGAGAGAGAGATATGGACAGAGAAATAGATGCACAGAGAGAGAGAAATAGATGCATAGAGAGAGAGATATGGACAGAGAAATAGATGCATAGAGAGAGAGAGATGGACAGAGAAATAGATGCATAGAGAGAGAGAAATAGATGCATAGAGAGAGAGAGATGGACAGAGAAATAGATGCATAGAGAGAGAGAAATAGATCCATAGAGAGAGAGATATGGACAGAGAAATAGATACATAGAGAGAGAGATGGACAGAGAAATAGATGCATAGAGAGAGATATGGACAGAGAAATAGATGCATAGAGAGAGAGATATGGACAGAGAAATAGATGCATAGAGAGAGAGATATGGACAGAGAAATAGATACATAGAGAGAGAGAAATAGATCCATAGAGAGAGAGATATGGACAGAGAAATAGATACATAGAGAGAGAGATTTGGACAGAGAAATAGATGCATAGAGAGAGAGATATGGACAGAGAAATAGATGCATAGAGAGAGAGAAATAGATGCATAGAGAGAGAGATATGGACAGAGAAATAGATGCATAGAGAGAGAGAAATCGATGCATAGAGAGAGAGATATGGACAGAGAAATAGATGCATAGAGAGAGAGAAATAGATACATAGAGAGAGAGAAATAGATGCATAGAGAGAGATATGGACAGAGAAATAGATGCATAGAGAGACAGATATGGACAGAGAAATAGATGCATAGAGAGAGAGATATGGACAGAGAAATAGATACATAGAGAGAGAGATATGGACAGAGAAATAGATACATAGAGAGATATGGACAGAGAAATAGATACATAGAGAGAGAGATATGGACCAGAGAAATAGATGCATAGAGAGAGAGAAATAGATGCATAGAGAAAGAGAAATAGATACATAGAGAGAGAGAAATAGATGCATAGAGAGACAGATATGGACAGAGAAATAGATGCATAGAGAGAGAGATATGGACAGAGAAATAGATACATAGAGAGAGAGATATGGACAGAGAAATAGATGCATAGAGAGAGAGAAATAGATGCATAGAGAAAGAGAAATAGATACATAGAGAGAGAGAAATAGATGCATAGAGAGAGATATGGACAGAGAAATAGATGCATAGAGAGAGAGATATGGACAGAGAAATAGATGCATAGAGAGAGAGAGATGGACAGAGAAATAGATGCATAGAGAGAGAGAAATAGATGCATAGAGAAGAGAGATATGGACAGAGAAATAGATGCACACAGAGAGAGAAATAGATGCATAGAGAGAGAGATATGGACAGAGAAATAGATTGCATAGAGAGAGAGAGATGGACAGAGAAATAGATGCCTGAGAGAGAGAGAAATAGATGCATAGAGAGAGAGATATGGACAGAGAAAATAGATGCATAGAGAGAGAGATATGGACAGAGAAATAGATACATAGAGATATGGACAGATAAATAGATACATAGAGAGAAAGAAATAGATGCCTAGAGAGAGAAATATGGACAGAGAAATACATACATAGAGAGAGAGAAATAGATGCATAGAGAGAGAGATATGGACAGAGAAATAGATGCATAGAGAGAGAGAGAGAAATAGATGCATAGAGAGAGAGATATGGACAGAGAAATAGATGCACAGAGAGAGAGAAATAGATGCATAGAGAGAGAGATATGGACAGAGAAATAGATGCATAGAGAGAGAGATCTGGACAGAGAAATAGTACATAGAGATATGGACAGATAAATAGATACATAGAAGAAGAATAATAGAGAAATAGATACATAGAGAGAGAAATAGATACATAGATAGAGAGAAATAGATGCATAAGAGAGAGATATGGACAGAGAAATAGATGCATAGAGAGAGAGATATGGACAGAGAAATAGATGCACAGAGAGAGAGAAATAGATGCATAGAGAGAGAGATATGGACAGAGAAATAGATGCATAGAGAGAGAGAGATGGACAGAGAAATAGATGCATAGAGAGAGAGATATGGACAGAGAAATAGATACATAGAGAGAGAGAAATAGATGCATAGAGAGAGAGATATGGACAGAGAAATAGATGCATAGAGAGAGAGAAATAGATGCATAGAGAGAGAGATATGGACAGAGAAATAGATGCATAGAGAGAGAGAAATAGATGCATAGAGAGACAGATATGGATACATAGAGAGAGAGAAATAGATGCATAGAGAGAGAGATATGGACAGAGAAATAGATACATAGAGAGAGAGATATGGACAGAGAAATAGATGCATAGAGAGAGAGAAATAGATGCATAGAGAGAGAGAAATAGATACATAGAGAGAGAGAAATAGATGCATAGAGAGAGATATGGACAGAGAAATAGATGCAATAGAGAGAGAGATATGGACAGAGAAATAGATGCATAGAGAGAGAGAGATATGGACAGAGAAATAGATACATAGAGAGAGGGATATGGACAGAGAAATAGATGCATAGAGAGAGAGAAATAGATGCATAGAGAGAGAGATATTGACAGAGAAATAGATACATAGAGAGAGGATAGGGGACAGAGAAATAGATACATAGAGAGAGAGAAATAGATGCATAGAGAGACAGATATGGATACATAGAGAGGAAGAAATAGATGCATAGAGAGAGAGATATGGACAGGAAATAGATACATAGAGAGAGAGATATGGACAGAAGAAATAGATGCATAGAGAGAGAGAAATAGATGCATAGAGAGAGAGAAATAGATACATAGAGAGAGAGAAATGATGCATAGAGAGAGATATGGACAGAGAAATAGATGCATAGAGAGAGAGATATGGACAGAGGAAATAGATGCATAGAGAGAGAGAGATGGACAGAGAAATAGATGCATAGAGAGAGAGAAATAGATCCCATAGAGAGAGAGATATGGACAGAGAAATAGATACATAGAGAGAGAGATATGGACAGAGAAATAGATACCTAGAGAGAGAGATATGGACAGAGAAATAGATGCATAGAAGAGAGAGAAGAAGATGCATAGAGAAAGAGAAATAGATACATAGAGAGAGAGATAATAGATGCATAGAGAAGACAGATATGGACAGAGAATAGATGCCTAGAGAGAGAGATATGGACAGAGAAATAGATACATAGAGAGAGTGATATGGACAGAGAAATAGATGCCATAGAGAGAGAGAAATAGATGCATAGAGAAAGAGAATAGATACATAGAGAGAGAGAAATAGATGCATAGAGAGAGATATGGACAGAGAAATAGATGCATAGAGAGAGAGATATGGACAGAGAAATAGATGCATAGAGAGAGAGAGATGGACAGAGAAATAGATGCATAGAGAGAGAGATAGATGCATAGAGAGAGAGATATGGACAGAGAAATAGATGCCAGAGAGAGAGAAAGAGATGCATAGAGAGAGAGATATGGACAGAGAAATAGATGCATAGAGAGAGAGAGATGGACAGAGAATAGATGCATAGAGAGAGAGAAATAGATGCATAGAGAGAGAGATATGGACAGAGAAATAGATGCATAGAGAGAGAGATATGGACAGAGAAATAGATGCATAGAGAGAGAGAAATAGATACATAGAGAGAGAGAAATAGATGCATAGAGAGAGAGATATGGACAGAGAAATAGATGCATAGAGAGAGATATGGACAGAGAAATAGATACATAGAGAGAGAGATATGGACAGAGAAATAGATGCAGAGAGAGAGAGAATAGATGCATAGAGAAAGAGAAATAGATACATAGAGAGAGAGAAATAGATGCATAGAGAGAGATATGGACAGAGAAATAGATGCATAGAGAGAGAGATATGGACAGAGAAATAGATGCATAGAGAGAGAGAGATGGACAGAGAAATAGATGCATAGAGAGAGAGAGAAATAGATGCATAGAGAGAGAGATATGGACAGAGAAATAGATGCACAGAGAGAGAGAAATAGATGCATAGAGAGAGAGATATGGACAGAGAAATAGATGCATAGAGAGAGAGAGATGGACAGAGAAATAGATGCATAGAGAGAGAGAAATAGATGCATAGAGAGAGATAATGGACAGAGAAATAGATGCATAGAGAGAGAGATATGGACAGAGAAATAGATACATAGAGAGAGAGATGGGACAGAGAAATAGATGCATAGAGAGAGAGAAATAGATGCATAGAGAAAGAGAATAGATACATAGAGAGAGAGAAATAGATGCATAGAGAGAGATATGGAACAGAGAAATAGATGCATAGAGAGAGAGATATGGACAGAGAAATAGATGCATAGAGAGAGAAGAGATGACAGAGAAATAGATGCATAGAGAGAGAGAGAAATAGATGCATAGAGAGAGAGATATGGACAGAGAATAGATGCACAAGAGAGAGGAAATAGATGCATAGGAGAGAGATAGGACAGAGAAATAGATGCATAGAGAGAGAGAGATGACAGAGAAATAGATGCATAGAGAGAGAGAAATAGATGCATAGAGAGAGAGATATGGACAGAGAAATAGATGCATAGAGAGAGAGATATGGACAAGAAATAGATACATAGAGATATGGACAGAGAAATAAATACATAGAGAGAAGAAATAGATGCATAGAGAGAGAAATATGGACAGAGAAATAGATGCACATAGAGAGAGAGAAATAGATGCATAGAGAGAGAGATATGGACAGAGAAATAGATGCATAGAGAGACAGATATGGATACATAGAGAGAGAGAAATAGATGCATAGAGAGAGAGATATGGACAGAGAAATAGATGCATAGAGAGAGAGAAATAGATGCATAGAGAGAGAGAAATAGATACATAGAGAGAGAGAAATAGATGCATAGAGAGAGATATGGACAGAGAAATAGATACATAGAGAGAGAGATATGGACAGAGAAATAGATACATAGAGAGAGAGATATGGACAGAGAAATAGATACATAGAGAGAGAGATATGGACAGAGAAATAGATACATAGAGAGAGAGATATGGACAGAGAAATAGATACATAGAGAGAGAGAAATAGATGCATAGAGAAAGAGAAATTGATACATAGAGAGAGAGAAATAGATGCATAGAGAAAGAGAAATAGATACATAGAGAGAGAGAAATAGATGCATAGAGAGACAGATATGGACAGAGAAATAGATGCATAGAGAGAGAGATATGGACAGAGAAATAGATACATAGAGAGAGAGATATGGACAGAGAAATAGATGCATAGAGAGAGAGAAATAGATGCATAGAGAAAGAGAATAATACATAGAGAGAGAGAAATAGATGCATAGAGAGAGATATGGACAGAGAAATAGATGCATAGAGAGAGAGATATGGACAGAGAAATAGATGCATAGAGAGAGAGAGATGGACAGAGATAGATGCATAGAGAGAGAGAGAAATAGATGCATAGAGAGAGAGATATTACAGAGAATAGATGCACAAGAGAGAGAAATAGATGCATAGAGAGAGAGTATGGACAGAGAAATAGATGCATAGAGAGAGAGATGGACAGAGAAATAGATGCATAGAGAGAGAGAAATAGATGCATAGAGAGAGAGATATGGACAGAGAATAGATGCATAGAGAGAGAGATATGGACAGAGAAATAGATACATAGAGATATGGACAGAGAAATAAATACATAGAGAGAAAGAAATAGATGCATAGAGAGAGAAATATGGACAGAGAAATAGATACATAGAGAGAGAAATAGATGCATAGAGAGAGAGATATGGACAGAATAGATGCATAGAGACAGATTGATACATAGAGAGAGAGAAATAGATGCATAGAGAGAGAGATATGGACAGAGAATAGATACAGAGAGAGAGAGATATGGACAGAGAAATAGATGCATAGAGAGAGAGATAGATGCATAGAGAGAGAGAATAGATACATAGAGAGAGAAATAGATGCATAGAGAGAGATATGGACAGAGAATAGATACTAGAGAGAGAGATATGGACAGAGAAATAGATACATAGAGAAAGAGAGATATGGACAGAGAAATAGATACATAGAGAGAGATATGGACAGAGAAATAGATGCATAGAGAGAGAGAAATAGATGCATAGAGAAAGAGAAATGATACATAGAGAGAGAGAAATAGATGCATAGAGAGACAGTTATGGACAGAGAAATAGATGCATAGAGAGAGAGATATGGACAGAGAAATAGAATACATAGAGAGAGAGATATGGACAGAGAGATAGATGCATAGAGAGAGAGAATAGATGCATAGAGAAAGAGAAATAGATACATAGAGAGAGAGAAATAGATGCATAGAGAGAGATATGGACAGAGAAATAGATGCATAGAGAGAGAGATATGGACAGAGAAATAGATGCATAGAGAGAGAGATGGACAGAGAAATAGATGCATAGAGAGAAGAGAATAGATGCATAGAGAGAGAGATATGGACAGAGAATAGATACATAGAGAGAGAGATATGGACAGAGAAATAGATGCATAGAGAGAGAGAAATAGATGCATAGAGAGAGAGAAATAGATGCATAGAGAGAGAGAAATAGATACATAGAGAGAGAGAAATAGATGCATAGAGAGATATGGACAGAGAAATAGATGCATAGAGAGAGAGATATGGACAGAGAAATAGATGCATAGAGAGAGAGAGATGGACAGAGAAATAGATGCATAGGAGAGAGAAATAGATCCATGAGAGAGAGAGATGGACAGAGAAATAGATGCATAGAGAGAGAGATATCTATGAGAATATAGATGCATATAGAGAGAGAGAGATAGATGCAAGGAGAGAGACAGATATTGACAGAAATAGATGCATGCATAGAGAGGAGGAACAGAGATATAGTCATAGAGAGGAAATATGGACAGAGAAATAGATACATAGAGAGAGAGAGAAATAGATGCATAGAGGAGATAGAGAAATAGATGCATAGAGAGACAGATAGGATACATAGAGAGAGAGAGAATAGATGCATAAAAGAGATATGGAAGAGAAATAGATCAAGAGAGAGAGATATGGACAGAGAAATAGATGCATAGAGAGAGAGAAATAGATGCATAGAGAGAGAGAAATAGATACATAGAGAGAGAGAATAGATGCATAGAGAGAGATATGGACAGAGAAAGATCATAGAGAGAGAGATATGGACAGAGAAATAGATGCATAGAGAGAGAGAGATGGACAGAGAAATAGATGCGAAGAGAGAGAAATAGATCCATAGAGAGAGAGATTATGGACAGAGAAATAGATACATAGAGAGAGAGATGGACAGAGAAATAGATGCATAGAGAGAGATATGGGACAGAGAAATAGATGCATATAGAGAGAGATATGGACAGAGAAATAGATGCATATAGAGAGAGATATGGACAGAGAAATAGATAGAAGAGAGAGAATAGATCCATAGAGAGAGATATGGACAGAGAAATAGAACATAGAGAGAGAGATATGGAAGAGAAATAGATGCATAGAGAGAGATATGGACAGAGAAATAGATGCATAGAGAGAGAGATATGGACAGAGCAATAGATGCATAGAGAGAGAGATAGATGCATAGAGAGAGAGATGGAAAGAGAAATAGATGCATAGAGAGAGAGATATGGACAGAGAATAGATGCATAGAGAGAGAGAAATAGATTACATAGAGAGAGAAATATGCATAGAGAGAGAGATATGGACAGAGAATAGATACATAGAGAGAGATATGGACAGAGAAAGATACATAGAGAGAGAGATATGGACAGAGAAATAGATACATAGAGATAGAGAAATAGATCCATAGAGAGAGAGATATGGACAGAGAATTATGCATAGAGAGAGAGATATGGACAGAGAATAGATGCATAGAGAGAGAGAAATAGATGCATAGAGAGACAGATATGGACAGAGAAATAGATGCATAGAGAGAGAGATATGGACAGAAATAGATACATAAGGAGAGATAGGGACAGAGAAATAGATACATAGAGAGAGAGAAATAGATGCATAGAGAGACAGATATGGATACAGAGAGAAGAAATAGATGCATAGAGAGAGAGATATGGACAGAGAACTAGATACATAGAGAGAGAGATATGGACAGAGAAATAGATGCATAGAGAGAGAGAAATAGATGCATAGAGAGAGGATAGATACATAGAGAGAGAGAAATAGATGCATAGAGAGAGATATGGACAGAGAAATAGATGCATAGAGAGAGAGATATGGACAGAGAAATAGATGCATAGAGGAGAGAGATATACAGAGAATATATGCATAGAGAGAGAGAGAAATAGATCCATAGAGAGAGAGATATGGACAGAGAAATAGATACATAGAGAGAGAGATGGACAGAGAAATAGATGCATAGAGAGAGATATGGACAGAGAAATAGATGCATATAGAGAGAGATATGGACAGAGAAATAGATGCATATAGAGAGAGATATGGACAGAGAAATAGATACATAGAGAGAGAGAAATAGATCCATAGAGAGAGAGATATGGACAGAGAAATAGATACATAGAGAGAGAGATATGGACAGAGAAATAGATGCATAGAGAGAGATATGACAGAGAAATAGATGCATAGAGAGAGAGATATGGAACAGAGAAATAGATGCATAGAGAGAGAGAAATAGATGCATAGAGAGAGAGATATGGACAGAGAAATAGATGCATAGAGAGAGAGATATGGACAGAGAATATATGCATAGAGAGAGAAAATAGATACATAGAGAGAGAGAAATAGATGCATAGAGAGAGAGATATGGACAGAGAAATAGATACATAGAGAGAGAGATATGGACAGAGAAATAGATACATAGAGAGAGAGATATGGACAGAAGAAATAGATACATAGAGAGGAGAGATATGGACAGAGAAATAGATGCATAGGAGAGAGAAATAGATGCATAGAGAAAAGAGAAATAGATACATAGAGAGAGAGAAATAGATGCATAGAGAGACAATATGGACAGAGAAATAGATGCATAGAGAGAGAGATATGGACAGAGAAATAGATACATAGAGAGAGAGATATGGACAGAGAAATAGATGCATAGAGAGAGAGAAATAGATGCATAGAGAAGAGAAATAGATACATAGAGAGAGAGAAATAGATGCATAGAGAGAGATATGGACAGAGAAATAGATGCATAGAGAGAGAGATATGGACAGAGAAATAGATGCATAGAGAGAGAGAGATGGACAGAGAAATAGATGCATAGAGAGAGAGAGAAATAGATTCATAGAGAGAGAGATATGGACAGAGAATAGATGCACAGAGAGAGAGAAATAGATGCATAGAGAGAGAGATATGGACAGAGAAATAGATGCATAGAGAGAGAGAGATGGACAGAGAATAGATGCATAGAGAGAGATAATAGATGCATAGAGAGAGAGATGGACAGAGAAATAGATGCATAGAGAGAGAGATATGGACAGAGAAATAGATACATAGAGATATGGACAGAGAAAAAATACATAGAGAGAAAGAAATAGATGCATAGAGAGAGAAGATATGGACAGAGAAATAGATACATAGAGAGAGAGAATAGATGCATATAGAGAGAGATATGGACAGAGAAATAGATGCATAGAGAGACAGATATGGATACAGAGAGAGAGAAATAGATGCCATAGAGAGAGAGATATGGACAGAGAAATAGATACAGAGAGAGAGAGATATGGACAGAGAAAAGATGCATAGAGAGAGAGAAATAGATGCATAGAGAGCTGAAATAGATACATAGAGAGAGAGAAATAGATGCATAAGAGAGATATGGACAGAGAAATAGATACATAGAGAGAGATATATGGACAGAGAAATAGATACATAGAGAGAGAGATATGGACAGAGAATAGATACATAGAGAGAAGATATGGACGAGAAATAGATGCATAGAGAGAGAGAAATAGATCCTAGAGAAAGAGAAATAGATACATAGAGAGAGAGAAATAGATGCTATAGAGAGACAGATATGGACAGAGAAATAGATGCATAGAGAGAGAGATATGGACAGAGAAATAGATACATAGAGAGAAGATATGGACAGAGAAATAGATGCATAGAGAGAGAGAAATAGATGCATAGAGAAAGAGAAATAGATACATAGAGAGAGAAATAGATGCATAGAGAGAGATATGGACAGAGAAATAGATGCATAGAGAGAGAGATTGGACAGAGCAATAGATGCATAGAGAGAGAGAGATGGACAGAGAAATAGATGCATAGAGAGAGAGAATAGATGCATAGAGAGAGAGATATGGACAGAGAAATAGATGCACAGAGAGAGAAAATAGAGCATAGAGAGAGAGATATGGACAGAGAAATAGATGCATAGAGAGAGAGAGATGGACAGAGAAATAGATGCATAGAGAGGAGAGAAATAGATGCATAGAGAGAGAGATATGGACAGAGAAATAGATGCATAGAGAGAGAGATATGGACAGAGAAATAGATACATAGAGATATGGACAGAGAAAATAGATACATAGAGAGAAAGAAATAGATGCATAGAGAGAGAAATATGGACAGAGAATAGATACATAGAGAAATAAGATGCATAGAGAGAGAGATATGGACAAGAAAATAGATGCATAGAGAGAGAGAGAAATAGATGCATAGAGAGAGAGATTGGACAGAGAAAT
>NW_022264875.1:0-21721 GCF_002021735.2 Oncorhynchus kisutch
AAAATGAGAGAATGAAAGTGCACTCCTGATTCAGAGAGAAAGATCCAGCTTAATCATCCATACCATTGTTTAAATTACAATTTAAAAAACATTCAAACTGTTCCTGAGTTTCGAAAGACAGAGAAAGGAAAACATCCTTATCTTCAGGCTGTTCACACCTGTTCACACAAGTCCTACTGTCCACAATCTCAGGGTTCTTCAATACAAACACACCTGTTTCAGAAAACCTGATCACTTTCACATTCGAACAATGTTTGTAGGATACTTTTCAATAACTCAATAAATGTAAGTGTTGAAACCATACATAGCTGGTAACTTGAGCTCGACAGAGTACTTGAGCTCGGCAGAGTAGTTTTGACCTGTGTCCAGGTCAGTATTGGAATAGTGACTTGTATTTTGCATCTAGAAGTGTAAGAATTTTAGAAGAATGCTATTTCATCAGTCAAATGTTGCACTGTTTGATAAGACAGGGTAAAGAAAACCTCCATTTTAATGAGTTTAGTTGTGAGTTTGACATTTTACCACAAGAAGTCACTATAATACTATACGTTATCAAACAGGGTTGTGCTGAAAATCAAATGAACCACAGCCAAATTAATTATTTGCAACTAAGAGTAAGATTAAAAAAGACATGTATAACTTACTTTCTTGATAAAATACATTGTAAAATGTAAATATATGTGATTTCTGAGTATGTAGTGCACATATCTTTTTAAGGCCCAAAGCAGACGTTTTTATATCAATATCAAATCATTTCTGGGTAACAATTAAGTACCTTACTGTAATAGATTACGATGAAAATTGTCAAAAATTAATTTTTTGCAAAAACAACTTTATCAAGCATAAATTTTGCTAGGACTGTCTGGGAGTGGTCAGTGTGGAGGGGAAATTAAAACTAGCTATTATTGGCACTCTCTTTGTCGTTGGTCTATAAACCAATTTACACATGGTGATGTCACCATGGAAAGCCAAAACTCTCGCCCATGCAAACCTGCTGATTAGAAGGTGCTGTGTAGATGTGAGAAACTCTCTTTTCATATGGCACTTCAATATCGAAGTGAATTTTTGTAGCAGGTTAGGAAACTGAGGTTAAGGTTAGGAAAAGGGTTAGGGTTAGTGAAAATGCTCTCCAAACCTTCTACGAAAATGACTTTGCATTGAAGTGCTGTGAAAAGAATGTGTCCCTGCTCAGGTGTTGCATGCATCAACCAATGGTTGTGTGCCAAGTCATCCATTGTGTCATCGACTGACAGATTGCTATAACATATGATGTGGTTAGCTGACACACAAAATACCTATCCAGGCAGTGTAAGATCTGGCAAATGTCAGCAAGGCCTGGGCAGAGGAACATGCTCCGTATTTTCAACCAGAACTATCAGGAAGCAACCCCGATCACATTTTTGTAAAACACATTTACAGTGTTAGTTTCATCAGCTGTTGTACAACATGAAATACAATTATTTTGACTTCACAGGGCCTTTAAATGTAGGCAAACAAGTTTTCAGCATTCAAACTAATCTACCCAGACAGATTCAGCACCATGGACAGTGAAGATCAGAATACCTGCGATCTGACGATTAGAACAACAGTGCTATTTTAAGTGATTTTCAAGACACCCAAAGTCAATTTAAATCCACAACAAAATCTGCAGGATAAAAAGCAATAGAATCAAACATTTAAATAAGTAAACAGGCTATATTAAAGTGCACTAAACATAGAGACAGATTAACCATGGAGAACACTAAACATGATGACAGATTAACCAGGGAAGTGAATTTAACAGAGGTTAAAGCTAAAACAACAGAATCTGGGTACGTCTGTGTGAAGAGGTGTGGCTTTAGTGTGGATTTGAATAGTACACAAGTAGGCCTACGCTATTTTTGGCCTAACTTTTTTTTAAGTGTTATGTTTTCCCAGATTCATAGTGTTATGCAGCCCAGGCCTATCTAGGAAGGCTGGGCATAATCATCCAAGGTGGCATAGCAGTTCAGACGTCTTTTGTCCTCGTCTTGTCGTGTCTTGTATATATATATATATTTACAACTTTTTTCACATACATTTTATTTTTATTTTCCATCAACTCATCTTCAAAACACTCTCCTGCAACCCGCCTCACCAATTTATATTTATAAAAAAGTATTATTTACCTCAAATCTGTAATCCTCCAAGAAGCTAGCCAGAAACTCCAAGAAGCTAGCCTGAAACTAGCCAGAAGCTAGCCTGAAACTAGCCAGAAGCTAGCCTGAAACTAGCCAGAAGCTAGCCAGAAACTCCAAGAAGCTAGCCAGAAGCTAATCAGAAGCTAGTTAGCTTCTTTACTGGCAAATCGTTAGTATTCAGCTAACCACGGTTTGTGGTCATCAGCTATCCTTTAGCTCGAAAATCTATCGCCAGTTCTGTACGGCGCAGCGCGGCTCGGAACGGAACATACCGGACCAATTTTTCTCTCCATGTCCCTGGATTTCGACTGCTCTCTGGACATTCATACCCGGATCTCACAGCTCACAGCTAGCTGCTATCCGTGTGACTATCGGCCTTCGTCGATTCCGGAGCAAACATCAATTATTCCGGAGCTAGCCAGCTCCGTCAATCACTCCTGAGTTCCATCAATCACTCCTGGGCTGCAGTCACCTATCCGGACTCGTTTTACTGCCTACGCGGAGCCCCACCGGGCCTTCACAACTGGACTGCCGACGTTATCTACCCGAAGGAGTTATCCGGCTGGCTCCTCCGTCGCGACGTTACCTGAACGCCCATCTGCGGCCTGCTAACCGTTAGCTGTCTTACCGGCTGCTATCTGAACAGACAATCGGACAATTTATTTATTTGTATTATTATTATGTTTTCTTCTTGGGCCTCTATAACTATATCTATTGTTTTTATTTTTGTTGTTGTTGTGTGATTTGGATTAATCCCCTCTACCACACGGAAACAACATTAATCTACTGACGGAACGCAAGAGGTGGCTAACAACAGACCTCCATCCTATGCTAGCTTGCTACCGATGGCCTGGCTAGCTGTCTAAATCACCGTGATCCCCAACGAACCTCTCCACTCACTGGACCCTTTTGATCACTCGACTAAGCATGCCTCTCCTTAATGTCAATATGTCTTGTCCATTGCTGTTCTGGTTAGTGTTTATTGGCTTATTTCACTGTAGAGCCTCTAGTCCTGCTCACTATACCTTATCCAACCTATTAGTTCCACCACCCACACATGCAATGACATCTCCTGGTTTCAATGATGTTTCTAGAGACAATATCTCTCTCTTCATCACTCAATACCTAGGTTTACCTCCACTGTATTCACATCCTACCATACCTTTGTCTGTACATTATACCTTGATGCTATTTTATCGCCCCCAGAAACCTCCTTTTACTCTATGTTCCAGACGTTCTAGACGACCAATTCTCATAGCTTTTAGCCGTACCCTTATTCTACTCCTCCTATGTTCCTCTGGCGATGTAGAGGTGAATCCAGGCCCTGCAGTGCCTAGCTCCACTCCTATTCCCCAGGCGCTCTCTTTTGACGACTTCTGTAACCGTAATAGCCTTGGTTTCATGCATGTTAACATTAGAAGCCTCCTCCCTAAGTTTGTTCTATTCACTGCTTTAGCACACTCTGCCAACCCGGATGTTCTAGCTGTGTCTGAATCCTGGCTTAGGAAGACCACCAAAAATTCAGAAATTTTAATTCCAAACTACAACATTTTCAGACAAAATAGAACTGCCAAAGGGGGCGGTGTTGCAATCTACTGCAAAGATAGCCTGCAGAGTTCTGTCCTACTATCCAGGTCTGTACCCAAACAATTTGAACTTCTACTTTTAAAAATCCACCTCTCTAAAAACAAGTCTCTCACCGTTGCCGCCTGCTATAGACCACCCTCTGCCCCCAGCTGTGCTCTGGACACCATATGTGAACTGATTGCCCCCCATCTATCTTCAGAGTTCGTGCTGCTAGGCGACCTAAACTGGAACATGCTTAACACCCCAGCCATCCTAAAATCTAAACTTGATTCCCTCAATCTCACACAAATTATCAATGAACCTACCAGGTACCTCCCCAAAGCCTTAAACACGGGCACCCTCATAGATATCATCCTAACCAACTTGCCCTCTAAATACACCTCTGCTGTCTTCAACCAAGATCTCAGCGATCACTGCCTCATTGCCTGCATCCGTAATGGGTCAGCGGTCAAACGACCTCCACTCATCACTGTAAAACGCTCCCTGAAACACTTCTGCGAGCAGGCCTTTCTAATCGACCTGGCCGGGGTATCCTGGAAGGATATTGATCTCATCCCGTCAGTAGAGGATGCCTGGATATTTTTTTTAAATGCCTTCCTAACCATCTGAAATAAACATGCCCCATTCAAGAAATTTAGAACCAGGAACAGATATAGCCCTTGGTTCTCCCCAGACCTGACTGCCCTTAACCAACACAAAAACATCCTATGGCGTTCTGCATTAGCATCGAACAGCCCCCGTGATATGCAGCTGTTCAGGGAAGCTAGAAACCATTATACACAGGCAGTTAGAAAAGCCAAGGCTAGCTTTTTCAAGCAGAAATTTGCTTCCTGCAACACTAACTCAAAAAAGTTCTGGGACACTGTAAAGTCCATGGAGAATAAGAACACCTCCTCCCAGCTGCCCACTGCACTGAAGATAGGAAACACTGTCACCACTGATAAATCCACCATAATTGAGAATTTCAATAAGCATTTTTCTACGGCTGGCCATGCTTTCCACCTGGCTACTCCTACCCCGGACAACAGCACTGCACCCCCAACAGCAACTCGCCCAAGCCTTCCCCATTTCTCCTTCTCCCAAATCCATTCAGCTGATGTTCTGAAAGAGCTGCAAAATCTGGACCCCTACAAATCAGCCGGGCTAGACAATCTGGACCCTTTCTTTCTAAAATTATCTGCAGAAATTGTTCCCACCCCTATTACTAGCCTGTTCAACCTCTCTTTCGTGTCGTCTGAGATTCCCAAAGATTGGAAAGCAGCTGCGGTCATCCCCCTCTTCAAAGGGGGGGATACTCTTGACCCAAACTGCTACAGACCTATATCTATCCTACCGTGCCTTTCTAAGGTCTTCGAAAGCCAAGTCAACAAACAGATTACCGACCATTTCGAATCTCACCATACCTTCTCTGCTATGCAATCTGGTTTCAGAGCTGGTCATGGGTGCACCTCAGCCACGCTCAAGGTCCTAAACGATATCTTAACCGCCATCGATAAGAAACATTACTGTGCAGCCGTATTCATTGATCTGGCCAAGGCTTTCGACTCTGTCAATCACCACATCCTCATCGGCAGACTCGACAGCCTTGGTTTCTCAAATGATTGCCTCGCCTGGTTCACCAACTACTTCTCTGATAGAGTTCAGTGTGTCAAATCGGAGGGTCTGCTGTCCGGATCTCTGGCAGTCTCTATGGGGGTGCCACAGGGTTCAATTCTTGGACCGACTCTCTTCTCTGTATACATCAATGAGGTCGCTCTTGCTGCTGGTAAGTCTCTGATCCACCTCTACGCAGACGACACCATTCTGTATACTTCCGGCCCTTCTTTGGACACTGTGTTAACAACCCTCCAGGCAAGCTTCAATGCCATACAACTCTCCTTCCGTGGCCTCCAATTGCTCTTAAATACAAGTAAAACTAAATGCATGCTCTTCAACCGATCGCTACCTGCACCTACCCGCCTGTCCAACATCACTACTCTGGACGGCTCTGACTTAGAATACGTGGACAACTACAAATACTTAGGTGTCTGGTTAGACTGTAAACTCTCCTTCCAGACCCATATCAAACATCTCCAATCCAAAGTTAAATCTAGAATTGGCTTCCTATTTCGCAACAAAGCATCCTTCACTCATGCTGCCAAACATACCCTTGTAAAACTGACCATCCTACCAATCCTCGACTTTGGCGATGTCATTTACAAAATAGCCTCCAATACCCTACTCAACAAATTGGATGCAGTCTATCACAGTGCAATCCGTTTTGTCACCAAAGCCCCATATACTACCCACCATTGCGACCTGTACGCTCTCGTTGGCTGGCCCTCGCTTCATACTCGTCGCCAAACCCACTGGCTCCATGTCATCTGCAAGACCCTGCTAGGCAAAGTCCCCCCTTATCTCAGCTCGCTGGTCACCATAGCATCTCCCACCTGTGGCACACGCTCCAGCAGGTATATCTCTCTAGTCACCCCCAGAACCAATTCTTTCTTTGGCCGCCTCTCCTTCCAGTTCTCTGCTGCCAATGACTGGAACGAACTACAAAAATCTCTGAAACTGGAAACACTTATCTCCCTCCCTAGCTTTAAGCACCAACTGTCAGAGCAGCTCACAGATTACTGCACCTGTACATAGCCCACCTATAATTTAGCCCAAACAACTACCTCTTTCCCAACTGTATTTAATTTTTATTTATTTTGCTCCTTTGCACCCCATTATTTGTATTTCTATTTTGCACATTCTTCCATTGCAAAACTACCATTCCAGTGTTTTACTTGCTATATTGTATTTACTTTGCCACCATGGCCTTTTTTGCCTTTACCTCCCTTCCCACCTCATTTGCTCACATTGTATATAGACTTGTTTATACTGTATTATTGACTGTATGTCTGTTTTACTCCACGTGTAACTCTGTGTCGTTGTATCTGTCGAACTGCTTTGCTTTATCTTGGCCAGGTCTCAATTGTAAATGAGAACTTGTTCTCAACTTGCCTACCTGGTTAAATAAAGGTAAAATAAATAAATAAAATAAATAAAAAATAAATTCTTTGCTCACAGCATCTTATGATGACGTGGGCAACATAAACACTTAAACTCTGTGGATTAAAGTTAATAGTAATCAAAACTCATTTCACCACGAAAGGAAGTGCAATCGAAATGAATGAAGAAGACACGGTAATTCTAGTGAGTTAATAAAATGACAAGGTGTTGCCTGTCAGCGTTGTAGACTACTGCCTCACAAGCCCGGGCTTTAGTGGCACTGGCATACGCGCTTGCCTCTGCAATGAAGGAGCCACCGAACGCGTCCGCGCTGCAGCTCTCACTTTCTCCCGCTACAGTATGTCCTACAATGACATATTTGGTGGTGATTGGCAGCCAACAATAGGATTGGATTGGGACTAAATCAAAGAATAAAACGATATTGAAATGAATATAATTAACAAATATTTCCCAGAAGATTTTGGGTTCAACCTAAGGCTGACTAGGACAGATCAATCAACTTGATCCGACACAGTAAGCCTACATGTCATACGTAAGTAAACCCACAAGAGAGACAATATTGCAAAGGCAGGACCATGTTCGATGGAAGGCGTAGGGGTAGGCAATCGAAAACGTTTGACGGGGAAATTTCTGTCAATATTAGCTAGTCCTACTGAGTGGGCAAGTAACCTTTCCCGCGCTCTTCCTAAAAATACTATTTGTGATGTCATAAAGGTCTAACGTTCCATGACGTAGCATGTAGCCCTAAATTACAGTCCCTGCCTGCAATATTGTCCTCACTCTCGACCTGAACTCAAGTTGAATGTAACCAACACAGACAAGGACATGCTTTTTGAGATATAAAATAGCTTGAATGGATGAAGAAAAGGTAAGCTAAATGACTTCATACAATATTGGGGGAAAGTAAAATAGGGTAAAGCAATCTAAGCGGATATTTCTTGTAAAAAGCTGTAACATATTGTAAAGCAAATGTACCATTCTTTATAAAGTCACCAGCTTAGCTCTGATATGGCTGTAGCTCTATTTATGATGTCCTCTGCACAGATCTACTCTGACATTGACATATTATTACTTATTGGAATGTCTGTCCTTCAGGTAGCACAGAGGGAGGATGGTGATCCTCAGAGGGAAGGAAAGGAAGTTGTTGAGGAAGAACCGGTGGCCACGCCCAAAGAGGAGGCCAAGAAGGGAAGGAAGGTAAGATAGCAGGAGTGACAGAGCACATAATAGGCCTACTGGGTTACACTCTGTACCTGATAGCAGCCATACCATAGATATATATATATATATATATATATATATATATATATGATAACAACATACTGTAGCTGTTTTCAAAATGTGTTTTAAGAGCTGCTTTGACCTGGCCCATAGCCTATTCATAAATTGTCTCAGAGTAGGAGTGCTTATCTAGGATCAGTTTTGCATTTGAGATCATAATGAATACAATTATTTGGGCAAGGTTGAGCCCACACCTTATCTGATGTACTTTATGTATACGGGCCCTGGTGTTACATGTCTGCCATCATTTGAGATCTGGAATCTGTTCTGTTCTATCCTAGGCAAAAAGGAAGAGGAGTGGCAAGAAGTCAAGGAAGCTGGGCACTGACAACGATGCAGGTCAGAGATTTACCTCTGTAGTACTACATTGTTTCTCTATTCTGTCTGTGATGTGCAGGTTGTGCTATCCATTTTCAATGAAACTGTAGTCTACTGTAATCAGTAAGAAAGGTCACATAGATAGCTTTATTCAAATAGGCCTATTCTAAAACAATGAAATCAGAGTATTAAGAGATAAAACGTCTGATTTCTCTTTAATTTTGTTTCTACTTCCTCTACGGCAATCACATCTTTAGTCTCCAGGAATAAACACCTGGATAGAGGATCTGTAATTGAGCTCCTGGAGAAGAAAGCTGTTAAGGCTGCATTCGGCCCAGGCAACAAGGATGAATGGAATACTCCTATCCAATCCTCATCTCATTCCTGCGCAATCTTACTGATGAGTATGTTAAAAGTTTTTCTGTAATGTTCAACATTTATGAAATATTGTGCAGTGGGAACTAAACACTAACTAAAACACTTATTTAAAATGTTCTAGGCAGTGGCAAGTGATCTACAAAGGACTAAAAAACCCTGTAAGTTTCCCTACCTGCCTTTGACCTTTGATGTGTCAATGATCTGTTGAATTCAGAGATTAGCCATCAAGTCATATTCTGTTATTCATGTTCATTTCTCTGTCAGACTTCATCCAATTTTGAATTCAGTCACTGACAAGAATTACAATGTTGATCAAATGCATTCTGTTCGATCTAGAATACTTTACATCACAGTTCCATTGAAAAGACTGTTTTTGTTCTGTTTGTTCAAAACAGATGACGAAGGAACAGCTTGCCAAATTGTGCAAGACAATTGTAACCTTCATCGCACAGACCACCCTGCAGATCCTGCTGCCAGCCCTGGCCCGCGTACTTGGGGTAAAGGACTTTGCTGACGACGACACTGACTCACCCAAGAGGGGTGGCAGTGCAAGATCCTTTGCTGCCTTTGACAAGGAAAGACTGGAGCTCATCCAGGAAGTTAGATATCTGGCGAAGAAAATGTATAAGGGCGGCACAGGGGCTCAACATCTCAGGTCCCTAACACCCTCTTCTAAGAGGTATGTTCCCCTCAAGGTTTTCATGTATGGATTTCACCAAGATCATCTATCCCAGTGTTAGCCAATGCAATTTACTCTATCTGATGTAGTGCAAAATGTAATGTATCAGCCTTTGAGCATATTCAAATTAATGAGCATGTAAAGCGATCAAAAGGACATGTAGATATTTAGAATACTAAAATTACAACGCTTGACCGATTTGCCAAGTTAAGACAGGAATTATCATGCTTTGCTTGTTCGTTTTAAAGTTCCCAGACCTCAGTGAAAGTCCACCTGGGAATGACAGAGGACAGAATCATCAAAAGTGTCCAGGAGCAACTGTCTGATCATAATATCCTGTCCTCTTGCCCACCTGAGCTGACTGTTGGTCTTATCAAGGTGGTGGTCGAACAGCTTAACTCTGCCCTCTCTGCGACCATCAGCAGAGCCATTTCAGGGCGGTCCTCCCCTATTTCTTCTGGTACCCAGGCCGCTGAACAAATGGTCAACATGGTCCAGAAATGTTTTGATGATCACACCACCCCAGAGGACCAGAGCTCTACCTCTGTATTAGAGTCATGCATTCCACCTGCAACAGAAGAAGTGATGACTGTTATCGCAGAGATGGTGGGTGAATTGGAAAAAGAAGATCCGGAATTGGCTAAGGTTTTTCGAGAAGTGGCTGTGAAAGTTAAAATGTTGGCATCTGGCAGTGACCTTGTAGTGGAGCACCTGGATGTTGAAGACTCTCCTGTTCCAGAGGAGCTGAACATAATATGTACATCTTGCAAAGCAATGATGCAAAATCTTGGCACTCTGTTTAGTGTGAAGTTCAAGACCAAAGCCTCAAAGGCTGTGAGTGAAATTCTTGTGAGAATGTTAATGAGCGATATCTCTGGTATGGTTCAACCTTCTCATTCGTTTAGTACCACTCCAAGCTTGATGAATGCATCTAGCCCATCTGACAGGATCCTTGATTCTGCGGCCACTGGGCTCATACAGACCAAAGTAGAATCTGAGGCATCAAAAATAATTGATAACTTTGTTGAAGATGTCAAGGACATTGTGCAGTATGCTGAATTAGATCAGCCAACAAGCACCCAGAGAGATACCCAAGTGGGACACTGTACGACAAAGCGGAAACCCTTCCGTGCAGCTCGTAGACTCTGCGAGAGACTTCAGGCAAAGCTGGAGACATTGTTCCTCAGAATGGGTGGAGCTCCAGTCCAAGGGGAAGAACTTATGGAAAAAGCTGACTCCAGTGCTGTGCTTCTGGAGCATACTGACTCCAGTGATCTGCCTGTTTCAATCCTGAGCTTGCCTTCCCCATGTAGGAGTGAATCCCCTATATCAGAACGTAGTTCATCTTCTTTATCTGATGGATGTGATTCAACTGACTCTGTAGGAGAGAAAACACCAGAGCAACCTGAAACCAGTAAGAGTGAGGCAATACTGCAAGTGGTCAACTCAACAGGACTTGGTTCTCTCCGTAAATGCCAAAGTGAGAACTCTCAACCATTACTGTCTCTCTGTGATTCCAACATGGTGCCCTGCACCAAAGAGGTCTTGTCCCAGATTGTGACCATGTATAGGTCAGAGGTGGCAGATTTGGAATGCACATCATCTGTTGCAGAGGGTTCCTCTTCCAACTCCCTTGAAGTCTGTGGCTTTTTGGACAGTGTCATGTCTTATCTAGAAGACATGCCTGTGTCTGGTTCTTCATGGTTGGAAGGATTAAGAGATACTCCAGCCTCAGTCATTGAGAAACTCTCCAGTGAGGAGTTCCAGATGAACGCTACCAACGAAGTGCGAAAAATACTGATCAAATCAGTCAGTAGCTTTCCCAGCAAAGTCAGTTCCAGCCAGACAGATTCTCAGATGTTGCCAGCAAAATCAACAATTTCCTTAAGGCATACAGATATAACTGCTTTTGAAATCGTTGGATCAATTACAAATGACATGAAGAGCCTTTTCCCACCCACAGAGTCTTCTACTACTCTATGGCAGGCAGACTCTATGCTTCAACAGAGTGATGAGAAAACCTCAGAGTACACTGAGGCCACACCCAAAGGCTCACAGTCTGGTTTGGAAGTATCTGAGAAGAAGATCTGGACAACTGCAAAGACTATTTACCACAATGTGAAGAAAAAGATGAGGAATTATTTTACATGGCAAAATCAAGTCAAAGCAACAACGGCTCAAGCCAAAAAGACCCTCAGCCATATTCTGGTTTCAATTCAGAAAGAGCTGTCAAAATCTGACCAAACGGTGACTGCGCTTTCACAAATAGAGAATGTGGTTGGAATGATGCTGAAGGATGTTGAAAGGGTAAGCAGTGAATGTGGTGAGGAACTGATCTATCAAGCGCCACAGCGTTCTTCCTCCTCGTTGTCATCCTCATCTGCCAGATCAAAGAAGTCAGAGTGGGAATTTTCACTCCCTGGCACTCCCATCTCTTCTGATTTACCAGAGTGTATTACTCAGCCCATTGTGAGATGCTCAGTCATCGACATGGGCAAATCTACTAAGCCAAAAACATTGGTGTGTGATGCCAGGGAAAGCATGTCTGCAATAGTGGATACCATCATAAAGGAGGTACATCCAGAGGAAGAAGGGGAGGTTGCATTCCACCCTGATCTAACAGATGCAATAGCAAGACTGGAGGAGCTCATATCTCAGGGTAGGATTGGTGCTCTCTCACATGATCTTACTCACCAAGTCAACCGCATCATTTCTGAGAGCAACTTGACCCCTCTGGTTCTGACAGTGGCGGCTGGAAAGAGTGCATCCGATACAGTCCTTACTGAGCTGAAGAGGAATGACAAGACGGTGGGGAAGCCCACAGCTTACAAGCTGGTTCAGCTTTTTGCAGAGGAGTCTGTGAAGCGCCTCTTGCTTCCTAGCCTTGTGCCCTCTACAGCTTCAATGAGTTTGGCTCAGGGAGTTAGTGTGCCGGCTAGCGTATCTGAAGATAGGATTTCATGTTCTTTTTCTACATCAGCATTTAGTGACACAGTCAGCCTGTTTACCAAAGTAATGGTAAGCCAGGTCATGGACTCTGTGGTTTCTGATGCACAAAGCAGAGGGTCATCTCCAACCGGAACTGTAACTGATATAGGCAGTCTACTGAGTGGTAAGTCCTACCCTCTGCCATCTTTCTCCGCCATCAGCATGACAACAAGTGGGACCTCCAATGCTGCACGAGGCTTTGAGGCCAACATAGATGCTGAGGAAAGGGATACCATCAGTTGTTTCGGTGTACCTCAGAGCATTGTTTGTGATCAGAATTCAACCAGCCCGGATGTTGCCTCGCTTTCAACCCCATCCACTGACAACTTAGTCGGTGATGATGACTTCACCGGCCTCATCAGCATGTTAGTGGTGAGACTTCTGTCAAAAATCCAAACCCAAACTGATCTGTACCCAACTGACGTCACACGCACGTCACAAGACCTGATTCCAAAAGTTATAGCTGCCTTCTGTGCATGGTCAGGCTGCTCTGAGACCCAAGCTTATCCCAAGAACCTGAAGAGTCACAAAGTATACAGCACCGTCTACAAACATCTGTTGAAGGAGTTTGGCTCAGAGAAAATACTCCAACTGGCCGTGTCGACTCAGGACTCCACATTCAATAGGATTCTTGTGAAGTCATTGAGCAAGGAGCTTCTCCACAGTTGTAACGAGGCATCAAGAGCAGCCTCAAGAACATCTTTCGAAGCCACCAGGCCAGAAGCTCTTCTCATGGCTGAAGATGTGAAGGCTACCAGAGGGAAGCTGTCTTTCCTACAAAGGCTTGCCAGACTGAAATTCGACTTAAAGGTACATCACACTTATTTAAGTTAACAATTGTGTCAATGTGAGTAAACAATGTTATTTAGAGAAAATGTAAAACCATCCATTAATTCCAAAACCATTTATAAATCTTGTTGTGCTGGTGTGTAAGATGTGATCGTTATTACCGTGAGATTGTTCTGCTGTGACAGTTGTTTTGACATGTTTTTGTTTTAGCCATTCATGATGGGAAACAAGAAGGATTCCAAGAAGAATTCCCGCCATTCTGAATCCAAAGACCAGACTACTGCTGAAGATATCATATGTAAGTCCATACAGCAGGACATTTACTGTTTGAGATATTGGTGTACAAAGCTGCTATTGCAAAAATATTAAACCCTATATACAGTACATTATATATTATCGGTAGTAATCTCTTATGTAAAATTATTTATAGTTTCCAAATCTCAAGATTCTGGTTCTCATTTATTTGTGAAAGTAATAATGAGTTGAAACTAAGAATACAATATAACATCATTTCTAAATGAAAGTGCATGTCAACTCTCTCTCTTCTGTCGCCCAACATAGTGGCACATCCTGGACTCCCAGAGGGTCTTCCCTCCACCTCTCAACAGGAGAAGCCTCGCAAACGTCCCCTTCTAATCAGGATGTTTTCCACCATCTCCATAGGCCTATCCAAGCCATTCAAACGGTTTTCAAAGCAAGCTTAATACAACAATTTCCTTTAATACAGTAATATTTGCATTGAATTGATGGCGTTTGTCTTCTTTTGTGTTGCCCTGTTAACACATTTGATTAGAAAATACATAGTATATTTAGTTTAGTTTATTATGCAGTCATAGTCACGGTGTAGGCTAAACATAGTAATGTTGTCCTGAATAATGTATAGAACATGCACCCCCCCCCCACCCACACACACACACACACACAGTGTGATTCATTGAACACACACACATAGTACTTCAGATATGTCCCACAACCAACATTCAACCAGATATCAATGATTCAGTGTAAAATACATGTACTGTAAAATAAACCGTATTTAAATTACAACCAATAAAATAATACATGATGCAGGACACTCAGTTATAAGGGAATTCACTGGTTTAACTTCTCAAACAGAAAGAAACACATTTCCATTTTCTGTGGATCGCCCATGTTTACATTTTACTGAATGCTAGTCTGACCTTTGACCTGTAGATGGCAGTAAAGGTCTACTTTTGCTGCAGATCCACTTCTAAAGCTCAAACCTCTCTGGACAAGTTGCCGAAACATTTGTCCCTAGTGAGAGAGAGTATGTGTGTGTGTGTCTGTGTTTGTGTGTGTGTGTGTGTGTGTGGCAAAAAAAGGGAATATTGCACTACACTTTTATGATACAGATACATTTTGCATTCGGTAGCATAGCACAGCTGTAGTTTTTTCAAATGCCAAATGTACATGTAGCATGCTTCTGCCTACATATGCTTTTCTGAGTGACTTGTGTTGTGAGAGAACCAGAATTCAAACATAAACTCCTGGATTACATTTTATAATATTGTTAGCTCTTTTTAGTAACATATGGTAGCATACATGTTTCACACGGTGGGAAGTCAAGCTAGTTACAGTGCCTTGCGAAAGTATTCGGCCCCCTTGAACTTTGCGACCTTTTGCCACATTTCAGGCTTCAAACATAAAGATATAAAACTGTATTTGTTTGTGAAGAATCAACAACAAGTGGGACACAATCATGAAGTGGAACAATATTTATTGGATATTTCAAACTTTTTTAACAAATCAAAAACTGAAAAATTGGGCGTGCAAAATTATTCAGCCCCTTTACTTTCAGTGCCGCAAACTCTCTCCAGAAGTTCATTCTCTGAATGATCAAATGTTGACCTAAATGACTAATGATGATAAATACAATCCACCTGTGTGTAATCAAGTCTCCGTATAAATGCACCTGCACTGTGATAGTCTCAGAGGTCTGTTAAAAGCGCAGAGAGCATCATGAAGAGTAAGGAACACACCAGGCAGGTCCGAGATACTGTTGTGAAGAAGTTTAAAGCCGGATTTGGATACAAAAAGATTTCCCAAGCTTTAAACATCCAAAGGAGCACTGTGCAAGCGATAATATTGAAATGGAAGGAGTATCAGACCACTGCAAATCTACCAAGACCTGGCCGTCCCTCTAAACCTTCAGCTCATACAAGGAGAAGACTGATCAGAGATGCAGCCAAGAGGCCCATGATCACTCTGGATGAACTGCAGAGATCTACAGCTGAGGTGGGAGACTCTGTCCATAGGACAACAATCAGTCGTATATTGCACAAATCTGGCCTTTATGGAAGAGTGGCAAGAAGAAAGCCATTTCTTAAAGATATCCATAAAAAGTGTTGTTTAAAGTTTGCCACAAGCCACCTGGGAGACACCCCAAACATGTGGAAGAAGGTGCTCTGGTCAGATGAAACCAAAATTGAACTTTTTGGCAACAATGCAAAACGTTATGTTTGGCGTAAAAGCAACACAGCTCATCACTCTGAACACACCATCCCCACTGTCAAACATGGTGGTGGCAGCATCATGGTTTGGGCCTGCTTTTCTTCAGCAGGGACAGGGAAGATGGTTAAAATTGATGGGAAGATGGATGGAGCCAAATACAGGACCATTCTGGAAGAAAACCTGATGGAGTCTGCAAAAGACCTGAGACTGGGACGGAGATTTGTCTTCCAACAAGACAATGATCCAAAACATAAAGCAAAATCTACAATGGAATGGTTCAAAAATAAACATATCCAGGTGTTAGAATGGCCAAGTCAAAGTCCAGACCTGAATCCAATCGAGAATCTGTGGAAAGAACTGAAAACTGCTGTTCACAAATGCTCTCCATCCAACCTCACTGAGCTCCAGCTGTTTTGCAAGGAGGAATGGGAAAAAAATTCGGTCTCTCGATGTGCAAAACTGATAGAGACATACCCCAAGCGACTTACAGCTGTAATCGCAGCAAAAGGTGGCGCTACAAAGTATTAACTTAAGGGGGCTGAATAATTTTGCACGCCCAATTTTTCTGTTTTTGATTTGTTAAAAAAGTTTGAAATATCCAATAAATGTCGTTCCACTTCATGATTGTGTCCCACTTGTTGTTGATTCTTCACAAAAAAATACAGTTTTATATCTTTATGTTTGAAGCCTGAAATGTGGCAAAAGGTCGCAAAGTTCAAGGGGGCCGAATACTTTCGCAAGGCACTGTAGTTACATGTAACAACATTACATTATATGGTCAATGTTTGTGTGTATCCTCTTAGCTTTTACCTTCGACATCAACAAGCGGCGCACGGGCTGGTCCTGCAGACTCCCACGCCCATGGCCCAGGAGACGGCAGGGGGCCACCTGCTCACTCACGTCCCAGCCATCTCCTTTGAGACCGACTCTACTGTGGAGTGCACCTCCAAGAGGACTCCGGAAGAGAGGGACCGGGTGAAGGTTAAACTGGCCAACATGGCCTTGATGGGAAGGATCAAAAAGTCTTGGCTGTGAAATGCCCATTATGTGTGATTATCGAATTGATCATTTTCCACTTTTGAAACAACAATGGGAAAGACAGGGTTTATAGCAAAGGTTGCTCAGATTGGGCTTTTGGAAAAATTGAGAGAATGAAAGTGCACTCCTGATTCAGAGAGAAAGATCCAGCTTAATCATCCATACCATTGTTTAAATTACAATTAAAAAAACATTCAAACTGTTCCTGAGTTTCGAAAGACAGAGAAAGGAAAACATCCTTATCTTCAGGCTGTTCACACCTGTTCACACAAGTCCTACTGTCCACAATCTCAGGGTTCTTCAATACAAACACACCTGTTTCAGAAAACCTGATCACTTTCACATTCGAACAATGTTTGTAGGATACTTTTCAATAACTCAATAAATGTAAGTGTTGAAACCATACATAGATGGTAACTTGAGCTCGACAGAGTACTTGAGCTCGGCAGAGTAGTTTTGACCTGTGTTCAGGTCAGTATTGGAATAGTGACTTGTATTTTGCATCTAGAAGTGTAAGAATTTTAGAAGAATGCTATTTCATCAGTCAAATGTTGCACTGTTTGATTAGACAGGGCAAAGAAAACCTCAATTTTCATGAGTTTAGTTGTGAGTTTGACATTTTACCACAAGAAGTCACTATAATACTATACGTTATCAAACAGGGTTGTGCTGAAAATCAAATGAACCACAGCCAAATTAATTATTTGCAACTAAGAGTAAGATTAAAAAAGACATGTATAACTTACTTTCTTGATAAAATACATTGTAAAATGTAAATATATGTGATTTCTGAGTATGTAGTGCACATATCTTTTTAAGGCCCAAAGCAGACGTTTTTATATCAATATCAAATCATTTCTGGGTAACAATTAAGTACCTTACTGTAATAGATTACGATGAAAATGGTCAAATAACTTTCTCAAGCAATAATTTTGCTAGGACTATCTGGGAGTGGTCAGTGTGGAGGGGAAATTAAAACTAGCTGTTATTGGCACTCTCTTTGTCGTTGGTCTATAAACCAATTTACACATGGTGATGTCGCCATGGAAAGCCAAAACTCTCGCCCATGCAAACCTGCTGATTAGAAGGTGCTGTATAGATGTGAGAAACTCTCTTTTCATATGGCACTTCAATATCGAAGTGAATTTTTCGTAGCAGGTTAGGAAACTGAGGTTAAGGTTAGGAAAAGGGTTAGGGTTAGTGAAAATGCTCTCCAAACCTTCTACGAAAATGACTTTGCATTGAAGTGCTGTGAAAAGAATGTGTCCCTGCTCAGGTGTTGCATGCATCAACCAATGGTTGTGTGCCAAGTCATCCATTGTGTCATCGACTGACAGATTGCTATAACATATGATGTGGTTAGCTGACACACAAAATACCTATCCAGGCAGTGTAAGATCTGGCAAATGTCAGCAAGGCCTGGGCAGAGGAACATGCTCCGTATTTTCAACCAGAACTATCAGGAAGCAACCCCGATCACATTTTTGTAAAACACATTTACAGTGTTAGTTTCATCAGCTGTTGTACAATATGAAATACAATTATTTTGACTTCACAGGGCCTTTAAATGTAGGCAAACAAGTTTTCAGCATTCAAACTAATCTACCCAGCCAGATTCAGCACCATGGACAGTGAAGATCAGAATACCTGCGATCTGACGATTAGAACAACAGTGCTATTTTAAGTGATTTTCAAGACACCCAAAGTCAATTTAAATCCACAACAAAATCTGCAGGATAAAAAGCAATATAATCAAACATTTAAATAAGTAAACAGGCTATATTAAAGTGCACTAAACATAGAGACACATTAACCATGGAGAACACGAAACATGATGACAGATTAACCAGGGAAGTGAATTTAACAGAGGTTAAAGCTAAAACAACAGAATCTGGGTACGTCTGTGTGAAGAGGTGTGGCTTTAGTGTGGATTTGAATAGTACACAAGTAGGCCTACGCTATTTTTGGCCTAACTTTATTTTAAGTGTTATGTTTTCCCAGATTCATAGTGTTATGCAGCCCAGGCCTATCTAGGAAGGCTGGGCATAATCATCCAAGGTGGCATAGCAGTTCAGACGTCTTTTGTCCTCGTCTTGTCGTGTCTTGTATATATATATATATATTTACAACTTTTTTCACTTACATTTTATTTTTATTTTCCATCAAATCATCTTCAAAACACTCTCCTGCAACCCGCCTCACCAATTTATATTTATAAAAAAGTATTATTTACCTCAAATCTGTAATCCTCCAAGAAGCTAGCCAGAAACTCCAAGAAGCTAGCCTGAAACTAGCCAGAAGCTAGCCTGAAACTAGCCAGAAGCTAGCCTGAAACTAGCCAGAAGCTAGCCAGAAACTCCAAGAAGCTAGCCAGAAGCTAATCAGAAGCTAGTTAGCTTCTTTACTGGCAAATCGTTAGTATTCAGCTAACCACGGTTTGTGGTCATCAGCTATCCTTTAGCTCGAAAATCTATCGCCAGTTCTGTACGGCGCAGCGCGGCTCGGAACGGAACATACCGGACCAATTTTTCTCTCCATGTCCCTGGATTTCGACTGCTCTCTGGACATTCATACCCGGATCTCACAGCTAGCTAGCTGCTATCCGTGTGACTATCGGCCTTCGTCGATTCCGGAGCAAACATCAATTATTCCGGAGCTAGCCAGCTCCGTCAATCACTCCTGAGTTCCATCAATCACTCCTGGGCTGCAGTCACCTATCCGGACCCGTTTTACTGCCTACGCGGAGCCCCACCGGGCCTTCACAACTGGACTGCCGACGTTATCTACCCGAAGGAGTTATCCGGCTGGCTCCTCCGTCGCGACGTTACCTGAACGCCCATCTGCGGCCTGCTAACCGTTAGCTGTCTTACCGGCTGCTATCTGAACAGACAATCGGACAATTTATTTATTTTTATTATTATTATGTTTTCTTCTTGGGCCTCTATAACTATATCTATTGTTTTTATTTTTGTTGTTGTTGTGTGATTTGGATTAATCCCCTCTACCACACGGAAACAACATTAATCTACTGACGGAACGCAAGAGGTGGCTAACAACAGACCTCCATCCTATGCTAGCTTGCTACCGATGGCCTGGCTAGCTGTCTAAATCACCGTGATCCCCAACGAACCTCTCCACTCACTGGACCCTTTTGATCACTCGACTAAGCATGCCTCTCCTTAATGTCAATATGTCTTGTCCATTGCTGTTCTGGTTAGTGTTTATTGGCTTATTTCACTGTAGAGCCTCTAGTCCTGCTCACTATACCTTATCCAACCTATTAGTTCCACCACCCACACATGCAATGACATCTCCTGGTTTCAATGATGTTTCTAGAGACAATATCTCTCTCTTCATCACTCAATACCTAGGTTTACCTCCACTGTATTCACATCCTACCATACCTTTGTCTGTACAATATACCTTGATGCTATTTTATCGCCCCCAGAAACATCCTTTTACTCTATGTTCCAGACGTTCTAGACGACCAATTCTCATAGCTTTTAGCCGTACCCTTATTCTACTCCTCCTATGTTCCTCTGGCGATGTAGAGGTGAATCCAGGCCCTGCAGTGCCTAGCTCCACTCCTATTCCCCAGGCGCTCTCTTTTGACGACTTCTGTAACCGTAATAGCCTTGGTTTCATGCATGTTAACATTAGAAGCCTCCTCCCTAAGTTTGTTCTATTCACTGCTTTAGCACACTCTGCCAACCCGGATGTTCTAGCTGTGTCTGAATCCTGGCTTAGGAAGACCACCAAAAATTCAGAAATTTTAATTCCAAACTACAACATTTTCAGACAAGATAGAACTGCCAAAGGGGGCGGTGTTGCAATCTACTGCAAAGATAGCCTGCAGAGTTCTGTCCTACTATCCAGGTCTGTACCCAAACAATTTGAACTTCTACTTTTAAAAATCCACCTCTCTAAAAACAAGTCTCTCACCGTTGCCGCCTGCTATAGACCACCCTCTGCCCCCAGCTGTGCTCTGGACACCATATGTGAACTGATTGCCCCCCATCTATCTTCAGAGTTCGTGCTGCTAGGCGACCTAAACTGGAACATGCTTAACACCCCAGCCATCCTAAAATCGAAACTTGATGCCCTCAATCTCACACAAATTATCAATGAACCTACCAGGTACCTCCCCAAAGCCTTAAACACGGGCACCCTCATAGATATCATCCTAACCAACTTGCCCTCTAAATACACCTCTGCTGTCTTCAACCAAGATCTCAGCGATCACTGCCTCATTGCCTGCATCCGTAATGGGTCAGCGGTCAAACGACCTCCACTCATCACTGTAAAACGCTCCCTGAAACACTTCTGCGAGCAGGCCTTTCTAATCGACCTGGCCGGGGTATCCTGGAAGGATATTGATCTCATCCCGTCAGTAGAGGATGCCTGGATATTTTTTTTAAATGCCTTCCTAACCATCTTAAATAAACATGCCCCATTCAAGAAATTTAGAACCAGGAACAGATATAGCCCTTGGTTCTCCCCAGACCTGACTGCCCTTAACCAACACAAAAACATCCTATGGCGTTCTGCATTAGCATCGAACAGCCCCCGTGATATGCAGCTGTTCAGGGAAGCTAGAAACCATTATACACAGGCAGTTAGAAAAGCCAAGGCTAGCTTTTTCAAGCAGAAATTTGCTTCCTGCAACACTAACTCAAAAAAGTTCTGGGACACTGTAAAGTCCATGGAGAATAAGAACACCTCCTCCCAGCTGCCCACTGCACTGAAGATAGGAAACACTGTCACCACTGATAAATCCACCATAATTGAGAATTTCAATAAGCATTTTTCTACGGCTGGCCATGCTTTCCACCTGGCTACTCCTACCCCGGACAACAGCACTGCACCCCCCAACAGCAACTCGCCCAAGCCTTCCCCATTTCTCCTTCTCCCAAATCCATTCAGCTGATGTTCTGAAAGAGCCTGCAAAATCTGGACCCCTACAAATCAGCCGGGCTAGACAATCTGGACCCTTTTTCTAAATTATCTGCCAAATTGTTGCCACCCCTATTACTAG
>NW_022264876.1:0-7500 GCF_002021735.2 Oncorhynchus kisutch
AGGAGGTTATAGGAGGCTATGGAGGTTATAGGAGTTATATGAGGCTATAGGAGGTTATAGGTGCTATAGGAGGTTATAGGAGGTTATAGGAGGCTATAGGAGGCTTATTGAGGTTATAAGGAAGGAGATTTGCAGGGTTTGCATTTTGCATGCGAGCTCATGAAGAGCAGCTAAAGCATTGGGCAGGCACATACTGTTGAACCAAGTCTAGTACATGTCTGCAGAGCTCTGTCTACGAGGTGATCCGATCGATCAAGACGTCATGTACCTGCCTCCTGCCTGCCTGCTCCTGCCTCCTGCCTCCTGCCTCCTGCCTCCTGCCTCTCCACGTGATCACAGTTCGGTTCTCACAGAGGACGTTGTTATCCCGCTGCTTTTTACCCCCCTCCTCCTCTTCATCTTCTTCAAGTCTCAGCTGTGAGCTGTTTTTCCTGCTGACTTCACACCTCCTCCCACATAAAGCACACTGAGAGGAGAAATGGGCGTGATGGAGAAACACAGACACTGGTTCCCTCTGTGAGGACAGGCTAACCTGACACCAGCCCTGATTCCCCCTGTGAGGACAGGCTAACCTGACCGCCCTGATTCCCCTGTGAGGACAGGCTAACCTGACACCAGACCCTGATCCCCCCTGTGAGGACAGGCTAACCTGACACCAGACCCTGATTCCCCTGTGAGGACAGGCTAACCTGACACCAGACACTGGTTCCCCCTGTGAGGACAGGCTAACCTGACACCAGACCCTGATTCCCCCTGTGAGGACAGGCTAACCTGACACCAGACCCTGATTCCCCCTGTGGGGACAGGCTAACCTGACACCAGACCCTGATTCCCCCTGTGGGTACAGGCTAACCTGACCACCACCCTGATTCCCCCTGTGAGGACAGGCTAACCTGACACACCAGACCTGATTCCCCCTGTGAGGACAGGCTAACCTGACACCAGACCCTGATTCCCCTGTGGGGACAGGCTAACCTGCACCACCACACTGATTCCCCTGTGGGGACAGGCTAACCTGACACAGACCCTGATTCCCCTGTGGGTACAGGCTAACCTGACACCAGACACTGATTCCCCCTGTGGGGACAGGCTAACCTGACCCAGAACCTGATTCCCCCTGTGAGGACAGGCTAACCTGACACCAGACCCTGATTCCCCCTGTGGGGACAGGCTAACCTGACACCAGACCCTGATTCCCCTGTGGGTACAGGCTACCTGACACCAGACCCTGATTCCCCCTGTGGGTACAGGCTAACCTGACACCAGACCCTGATTCCCCCTGTGGGGACAGGCTAACCTGACACCAGACCCTGATTCCCCCTGTGGGTACAGGCTAACCTGACACCAGACCCTGATTCCCCTGTGGGTACAGGCTAACCTGACACCAGACCCTGATTCCTGTGGGACAGGCTAACCTGACACCAGACCCTGATTCCCCTGTGGGGACAGGCTAACCTGACACCCAGACACTGGTTCCCCCTGTGGGGACAGGCTAACCTGACACCAGACCCTGATTCCCCTGGTGGGGACAGGCTAACCTGAACACCGAGACCCTGATTCCCCCTGTGGGGACAGGCTATACCTGACACCACCAGATCCCTGATTCCCCATGTGGGAGACAGGCTAACCTTGACACCAGACACTGGTTTCCACCTGTGGGGACAGGCTAAACCTGACAGGAACCCAGAACCCTGAGTCCCCCCTGTGGGGACAGGCTAACCTGACACCGTAAGAGTCAACGTTGGTTTATTCACCGGCAGAATAAGCTCATTTGTATTGTAATTCGCAGGGCATTTCATTACGTGATCCATCCCACCAGCCAGGAATATGGTGAGGAAGAGAGGCGGGAAGACTACCGAAGAGTATTACCTGTTAAGTGTCCAGAATGGAAATATTTACCTACAAATTATTTGAATGAAAACCAACATACATTCAATACGTGTAGGTCTGGCCCATCATCTCCATTCATAGGCGGTCGATTATCGCGCCAGCATCACTGGTCAAGGTCTTGTCATTCTGAGGATGTGATTGGTCAACTCACCCGTCATAGAGGTTGCAGGACGGCACACAGGAACGTCCTCGGCTAAAGTAACGACAGGAGAGGCACTGGTTAGGCCCTGGACCCCAGCAACCATCTTCAGAACACAGCCGGTCACACCATCCTCTGTTTGGGCTGTGGAGCACACACACATATGAACACCACACAGATGGACCCGAGAACACACACAAGTGCAAACATATGAACAAACACGCACATCAGGGACACAAGCGATATGAAGTAGAAAATTACAAAGTTGTTCCATGACAGCACAATAAGGTGAGAACATGGATGTTATATTGGCAATATGTGCTAACGCATGATGAAAGTAACCTAAAGGGTAGTGTGTGTGGTGTGTGTGTGTGTGTGTGTGTGTGTGTGTGTGTGTGTGGTCACCAGTATTTCCCATACCTCTACCATTCTTTCTGCCCAGGCCTGTTACAACACTGTAAAACACTGTTTTAAACTTAAACAGTCAATAGACACTGCATCTGACGACACTCCCCACTGACCTCCACAAGCCCATCCACTTTCCTCATCGACTGCCCCAGTGAGTGACACGTTCCCTGGGGTGAGCCGTCTGCCATGTCCCCCTGTCCCCCTGTCCCAATCTACTTCCACAGCTCCCCCTCCATTGTCTGGGCTGGTCGATGGCTGGATGCGAGACTAATGAAGAGGCCTCCTAACAGGGTTATTGATCCCACAGCACACCGCAAGACTCATTAACACACTAATGACATCACCAACCACCCGCTTGGCAGGAAGACTCCACAACACGTCCTCCTTTCTCTTTGTCTTTCTCTTCTCTTCATCTTCATCTCTCTCTCTCATCTCCTTCCTTCCTTCCTTCCTTCCTTCCTTCCTTCCTTCCTTCCTTCCTTCCTTCCTTCCTTCCTTCCTTCCTTCCTCCTTCCTTCCTTCCTTCCTTCCTTCCTTCCTTCCTTCCTTCCTTCCTTCCTTCCTTCCTTCCTTCCTTCCTTCCTTCTCTTTCTCTCATCCCCATTTCTCTCTCTCTCTTCCTTATGCCTCCCGCCCTCTTCCTCCCTCCCTCCCTCCCTATATCTCTCTCTCTCTCTCTTCACTCTCTCATTGTCTGTCTTGTAATCAGTGTGACATGTGTGTTGTTCACTCCCAGCCCCATCTCACAGGACCAATGTGTTAATCTGAGGATGCTGAGGTGTCAAGCTGCTACCGTCCAGCCCTAGTTTCCAAGCTCTCCATAGACCAGCATGGAGCCTTGTGGCTACTAGCCTTTTGGAACCCTGATGGAGCCAAAATGGAGCTGGCTCTTGTTCTGGAAGCACACAAAGTAAATCTCGCATAGGATCAAACTCTCTATGTGCTTGAATCAATCAAGAGGTCTGAGTAATACAATCCCCTGACATGAATGCATGAGACTCCCTCTACAGAAAATCACATAACCTGTCATTTTCTCCAACACCTTACAACTCAGTAAGTTCTTTCCCAATAAGCACTTTGTTCAGCAGAGAGCTGAATCAGGGGTTTAGGTGTCTGTAGGGGGCGGGGGTCCCTAGAATGTAATGACACCATAGTGTTGAAAACTTGTGACTGTGTGGATGTGTAACATACCTGAATAAGTCTGCTCCTGCATCTCTGTGCGTGTGTACATACCTGAATAAGTCTGCTCCTGCATCTCTGTGCATGTGTACATACCTGAATAAGTCTGCTCCTGTATCTCTGTGCATGTGTACATACCTGAATAAGTCTGCTCCTGCACTCTCTGTGCATGTGTACATACCTGAATAAGTCTGCTCCTGCATCTCTGTGCATGTGTGTCTGTGCAATCAACAGGTGTGTGTGCATACCAACGCATGTGCGACCAAATGTGTGTCACTCACCTGCACTCGCTGGGGGCGGCGGTTGTTGCGGATGAGCACCTTCTGGTTGCTGGTGCGGAACAGGCTGGTCCAGTTGACGGTGGTTGTAGAAGCACAGGCGGCTGTTGTTGGTGATGTACACGTTGCCCGCACTGATCTCATCCAGAGACTGGAACTGGAGAGAGGAGATCCAACGCTGCTTCAGGATCAGCAGAGAGATCCCACTGTGTGTGTGAGAGAGAGAGAGAGAGAGAGAGAGAGAGAGAGAGAGAGAGAGAGAGAGAGAGAGAGAACGAGAGAGAGGGAGAGGGAGAGAGAGAGAGAGGGGAGAGAGGGAGAGAGAGAGAGAGAGGGAGGGCGAGAGAGAGAGAGAGAGAGAGAGAGAGAGAGGAGAGAGAGAGAGAGAGAGAGGAGAGGAGAGAGAGAGAGAGGAGAGGGCGAGAGAGAAGAGAGAGAGAGAGGGAGAGAGAGGGAGGGCGAGAGGAGAGGAGAGAGAGAGAGAGAGGAGATAGAGAAGAGGAGATAGAGAGAGAGAGAGAGAGAGAGAGAGAACGAGAGAGAGGGAGAGAGAGGGAGAGAGAGGGAGAGAGAGAGAGAGGGAGGGTGAGAGAGAGAGAGAGGGAGGGCGAGAGAGAGAGAGAGAGAGAGAGAGAGAGAGAGAGAGAGAGGAGAGAGAGAGAGAGAGAGAAGAGCTCTTTGTTTAACCATATCATGTTGTTAAAGAAAAATATATGTAGAACATAGATTAGCACTCAATAGAAGAAATAGGCATCATTAAAAGAGAGAAAGGGGTAGATATAAAGGAGGAAGAGAAAGAGAGAGGAGAGAGAGAGAGAGAGAGAGAGAGAGCGAGAGAGAGAGAGAGAGAGAGAGAAAGAGAGAGAGAGAGAGAGAGAGAAAGAGAAGAGAGTGAAACCGAGAGAGAGAAAGAGAGAAGGGGATTGAAATTGACCTTGAGAGAGAGAGAGAGAAAGAGATAGAGAGAGAGAGAGAACAGAGAGACAGAGGGAGAAAGTGAGAAGAATCAGAAGAAGATGCTGAAAGCTGAGGGTCATGAAAGACAAATGAAGGAGAGAGTAGGCGGAGAGTTCAGCATTCAGCTCTAGACAGTTGACTCTATCACATGTGATTGTGCTGAGTTTGACAGTCCTCCTCATGTACAGAGTGTACTACCAACTAATACCTCATTTAGAAAACAGACACTGCAACTCCTTTGACTCCTTTGACTCTACGCCTCCCCTTGGATCTTGCTGCGATCAGCTAATGCAAAACAGTTATCAAAACAACATATTAATCAAAGGGTTGCTAGGAGCATCAAAGGGCCCTTTTGGAACCCCGGGTTGTATTGGGCCCTTAGAAGAAGATAACCCGGCTGATCATTAGTGCAGAGAACTTTACAGCACAGAGAGAGAAGAACGAGAAGGAGTGAGGAGAGTGTGTGTGTGTGTGTGTGTGTGTGTGTGTGTGTGTGTGTGTGTGTGTGTGTGTGTGTGTGTGTGTGAGAGAGAGAGAGAGAGAGAGAGAGAGAGAGAGAGAGAGAGAGGAGAGAGAGAGAAACAGGGAGAGAGAGCGAAACAGGGAGGGAGAGAGAAACAGGGAGTGAGAGAGAGATGGGGAGAGAGAGAGAGAACGAGAGAGAGCGGAAAGAGAGCGAGACGGGGAGAGAGAGGGAGAGAGAGAGAGAGAAAGAGAAGTATGGGGTCCACTCACCAACCAAGAATTCACAAAATTGGACAAACAACCAAATTGAGACTCTGCATACAGAATTCTGCTAAAAGTATCCTCTGTGTACGATGTAAAACACAAAATAATGTTTCATCAAATTATCAAAATCCAGAAAAGAGCTGTTAAATTCTACAAACACCTAAAAGGAAGCGATTCCCAAACCTTCCATAACAAAGCCATCACCTACAGAGAAGAGTCCCCTAACCAAGCTGGTCCTGGGGCTCTGTTCGCAAACACAAACAGACCCCACAGAGCCCCAGTACAGCAACACAATTAGACCCAACCAAATCATGAGAGAACAAAAATATAATTACTTGACACATTGGAAAGAATTAACAAAAAAACTGAGCAAACTAGAATGCTATTTGGCCCTAAACAGAGAGTACACAGTGGCAGAATACCTGACCACTGTGACTGACCCAAACTTAAGGAAAGCTTTGACTATGTACAGACTCAGTGAGCATAGCCTTGCTATTGAGAAAGGCCGCCGTAGGCAGACATGGCTCTCAAGAGAAGACAGGCTATGTGCTCACTGCCCACAAAATGAGGTAGAAACTGAGCTGCACTTCCTAACCTCCTGCCCAATGTATGACCATATTAGAGGGACATATTTCCCTCAGATTGTACAGATCCACAAAGAATTTGAAAACAAATCCAATTTTGATAAACTCCCATATCTACTGGGTGAAATACCACAGTGTGCCATCACAGCAGCGAGATTTGTGACCTTTTGCCACATGAAAGGGGCAACCAGTGAAGAACAAACACCATTGTAAATACTACCTATATTTATGTTTATTTATTTTCCCTTTTATACTTTAACTATTTGCACATCGTTACAACACTATATATATACATAATATGACATTTAAAATGTCTTTATTCTTTTGGAGAGAGAGAGAGAGAGAGAGGGGGAGGAGAGTAGAGCAGAGGGATAAAGAGTAGGAACAGAACAACAGAGAGGAGGAGGAAGAGGAGGAATACAAGGCCCAACACTAAACAGTTCTGTGTTTCCCTGTGTGTGTGGAATGTCTGTGTGAGTATGCAAGTACTTGTCATGTGTGCTCCCTCTCCGGCCTCTAGGTCACCAGGCTGCTCATTACGGCACACACCTGTCACCATCGTTACGTGCACCTGCGCGTCATCACTCACCTGGACTCCATCACCTCCCTGATTACCTTCCCTATATCTGTCACTCCCTGTGGTTCCTTCCCCAGGTGTTATGGTTTCTGTTCCAGGGTTTAGTCCCTGTGGTTCCTTCCCCAGGTGTTATGGTTCTGTTCCAGTGTTTAGTCCCTGTGGTTCCTTCCCCAGGTGTTTTGGTTTCTGTTCCAGGGTTTAGTCTCTGTGGTTCCTTCCCCAGGTGGTTTCTGTTCCAGTGTTTAGTCTCTGTGGTTCCTTCCCCAGGTGGTTTCTGTTCCAGTGTTTAGTCCCTGTGGTTCCTTCCCCAGGTGTTATGGTTTCTGTTCCAGTGTTTAGTCTCTGTGGTTCCTTCCCCAGGTGGTTTCTGTTCCAGTGTTTAGTCTCTGTGGTTCCTTCCCCAGGTGGTTTCTGTTCCAGTGTTTAGTCTCTGTGGTTCCTTCCCCAGGTGTTATGGTTTCTGTTCCAGTGTTTAGTCTCTGTGGTTCCTTCCCCAGGTGGTTTCTGTTCCAGGGTTTAGTCTCTGTGGTTCCTTCCCCAGGTGGTTTCTGTTCCAGGGTTTAGTCTCTGTGGTTCCTTCCCCAGGTGTTATGGTTTCTGTTCCAGGGTTTAGTCCCTGTGGTTCCTTCCCCAGGTGTTATGGTTTCTGTTCCAGTGTTTAGTCCCTGTGGTTCCTTCCCCAGGTGTTTTGGTTTCTGTTCCAGGGTTTAGTCCCTGTGGTTCCTTCTCCAGGTGTTATGGTTTCTGTTCCAGGGTTTA
>NW_022264876.1:12500-21795 GCF_002021735.2 Oncorhynchus kisutch
TAACGCACCACATAGGGCATAGGGTACCATTTGGGCCGTAGCAATCTGAGCCAATTCCCACCGGCTAATGAATTCATTACATTGGTATTAATTACACTTATAGACCGGAAGTAGAGCAAAGTGTTTCTGACAGAGGCCTGACCGGGGTGAGTATGGCTGGCATTAACTGGTTGTAACCAATTTTTGATTGTGATTTATACGAGTCATTTCAATACCTGAAATGTTAATTTGTTATCATTTCCCAGAGTTCCTCTGGGCCATCCCTCATTACCCCGCCTGTCCCCCTGACAGTATAATCAAGAGATGTGGAATCGATAGACACACATATCTCTGAGCACTGAGGCTGAGAAACATCATTCATCAGCATTGGGGAGGAGACAGAGAGGGAAGGGGTGGAATATGGGAGGAGGACAGAGAGGGAAGGGGTGGAATATGGGAGGAGACAGAGAGGGAAGGGGTGGAATATGGGAGGAGACAGAGAGGGAAGGAGTGGAATATGGGAGGAGACAGAGAGGGAAGGGTGGAATATGGGAGGAGACAGAGAGGGAAGGGGTGGAATATGGGAGGAGACAGAGAGGGAAGGGGGGAATATGGGAGGAGACCGAGAGGGAAGGGGTGGAATATGGGAGGAGACAAAGAGGGAAGGGGTGAATATGGGAGGAGACAGAGAGAGAAGGAGTGGAATATGGGAGGAGACAGAGAGGGAAGGAGTGGAATATGGGAGGAGACAGAGAGGGAAGGGGTGGAATATGCGGAGGAGACAGAGAGAGAGGAGGGAATATGGGAGGACACAGAGAGGGAAGGAGTGGAATATGGGAGGAGACAGAGAGGGAAGGGGTGGTATATGGGAGCAGACAGAGAGGGTAAGGGGGGTACAACCATAAATACATGAATAGTGGAATACGTCTGGAAGTGGGTTTAAGGAAAGGTTCAGTACCACTGGGAGAAATGTGAGTTCTGGTATGTGGGTACTTTTGGGACAGATGTCATTATGGGATACCTTTGGGACAGATGTCATTATGGTGGGTACCTTTGGGGCAGATGTCATTATGGGGGTACCTTTGAGACAGATGTCATTATGGGGATACCTTTGGGACAGATGTAATTATGGGGATACCTTTGGGACAGATAAAATTATGGGGGTACCTTTGGGACAGATGTCATTATGGGGATACCTTTGGGACAGATGTCATTATGGGGATACCTTTGGGACAGATGTCATTATGGGGATACCTTTGGGACAGATGTCATTATGGGGGTACCTTTGAGACAGATGTCATTATGGGGATACCTTTGGGACAGATGTCATTATGGGGATACCTTTGGGACAGATGTCATTATGGGGTTACAATATGTGGATACCTTTGGGACAGATGTCATTATGGGGATACCTTTGGACAGATGTAATTATGGGGTAGAGTATGTGGGTACCTTTGGGACAGATGTCATTATGGGGATACCTTTGGGACAGATGTCATTATGGGGGTTACAATATGTGGATACCTTTGGGACAGATGTCATTATGGGGATACCTTTGGGACAGATGTAATTATGGGGTAGAGTATTGTGGGTACCTTTGGGACAGATGTCATTATGGGGATACCTTTGGGACAGATGTCATTATGGGGTTACAATATGTGGATACCTTTGGGAAGATGTCATTATGGGATTACCTTTGGGACAGATGGTAATTATGGGGTAGAGTATGTGTGGTACCTTTGGGACAGATGTCATTATGGGTTACATATGTGGATACCTTTGGGACAGATGTCATTATGGGGATACCTTTGGGACAGATGTAATTATGGGGTAGAGTATGTGGGTACCTTAGGGACAGATGTCATTATGGGGATACCTTTGGGACAGATGTAATTATGGGTAGAGTATTGGGTACCTTAGGGACAGATGTCCATTATGGGGGTAGAGTATGTGGGTACCTTAGGGACAGATGTCATTATGGGTAGTATGTGGTACCCTTAGGGACAGATGGTCCTTAGGGGGTAGAGTATGTGGGTACCTTAGGGGACAGATGTCATTATGGGATAGAGTATGTGGGTACCTTAGGGACAGATGTCATTATGGGGTAGAGTATGTGGGTACCTTAGGGACAGATGTCATTATGGGGTAGAGTATGTGGGTACCTTAGGGACAGATGTCATTATGGGGTAGAGTATGTGGGTACCTTAGGGACAGATGTCATTATGGGGTAGAGTATGTGGGTACCTTAGGGACAGATGTCATTATGGGGTAGAGTATGTGGGTACCTTAGGGACAGATGTCATTATGGGGTAGAGTATGTGGGTACCTTAGGGACAGATGTCATTATGGGGTAGAGTATGTGGGTACCTTAGGGACAGATGTCATTATGGGGTAGAGTATGTGGGTACCTTAGGGACAGATGTCATTATGGGGTAGAGTATGTGGGTACCTTAGGGACAGATGTCATTATGGGGTAGAGTATGTGGGTACCTTAGGGACAGATGTCATTATGGGGTAGAGTATGTGGGTACCTTAGGGACAGATGTCATTATGGGGTAGAGTATGTGGGTACCTTAGGGACAGATGTCTTATGGGGTAGAGTATTCGTGGGTACCTTAGGGACAGATGTCATTATGGGGTAGAGTATGTGGGTAACTTTAGGACAGTGTCATTATGGGGGTAGAGTATGTGGGTTACCCTTAGGGACAGATGTCATTATGGGGTAGAGTCATGTGGGGTACCTTAGGGACAGATGTCATTATGGGGTAGAGTATGTGGGTACCTTAGGGAAGATGTCATTATGGGGTAGAGTATGTGGGTACCTTAGGGGACAGATGTCATTAATGGGGTAGCAGTATGTGGGTACCTTAGGACAGATGTCAATTATGGGGTAGAGTATGTGGGTACCTTAGGGACAGATGTCATTATGGGGGTAGAGTATGTGGGTACCTTAGGGAACAGATGTCATTATGGGGTAGAGTATGTGGGGTACCTTAGGGACAGATTTTAATTATGGCGTAGATGAGTATGTGGGTACCTTAGGGACAGATGTAATTATGGGGTAGAGGTATGTGGGGTACCTTAGGGACAGATGTCATTAATGGGGTAGAGTATGTGGGTACCTTAGAGGAACCAGATCGTCATTATGGGGTAAGAGTATGTGGTACCACCTTAGGACAAGATGTCATTATGGGGTAGAGTCATGTGGGGTCACCCTTAGGGACAGAATGTCGATTATGGGTTAGAGTATGTGGGGTACCCTTAGGGGACAGATGTCATATGGGGTAGAGATATGGAGGTACCTTAGGGACAGATGTCATCATGGGTAGAGTATGTGGGTACCTTAGGGACAGGTTGTCATTATGGGGATAGAGTATGTGGGGAACCGTAGGTGACAGATGTCCATGTATGGGGTAGAGTATCGTGGGGTACCCTTAGGGGACAGATGTCAGTATGGGGGTAGAGTATGTGGGTACTCGTTATGTACCAGATGTCCATTATGGGGTAGAGATATGTGGGTACTTAGGGACAGGTGATCATCTATGGGGTAGAGTTATGTGGTGTACCTAGGGACAGGTCGTCATTACTGTCCATGTTCTGACCTGAGGATATCTTCTGTTTTATATTTCACATTTGCTTAGGTCAGGATCGTGACTAGGGTGGGTACGCTAGTTTGTATTGTCTAGGGTTTTTGTATGTCTAGGGTTTTTGTATGTCTAGGGTTTTTGTAGGTCTAGGGGTTTTGTATGTTGGCCTGATATGGTTCCCAATCAGAGACAGCAGCATATTTAGGTAGCCATTTCCTTTTGGTGTTTGTGGGATCTTGTCTATGTGTAGTTGCCTGTCAGCACTCGTTTGTACAGCTTCACGGTTTGTTTTGTTATTTTGTTAGTTTGTTCAGCGTTCATTCTTTAAATGAATGAGAATGTACGTTGGTCTGAATCTTATAACGAACGTGACAGACGATCCCACTAAAAATGGACCAAGCAGCGTGTTCAGGAGGAATAGACCTGGGAGGAGATTTTGGATGGAGCAGGACCCTGGACGCAGGCTGGAGAGTATCGCCGTCCTAAGGAGGAGATAGAGGCAGCGAAAGCGGAACGGTGATATTACGAGGAGTTGTACCAACGAGACATGCACAAGAGGCAGCCCCAGAAATATTTTTGGGGGCACACGGGGAGATTGGCTGAGTCAGGTTGGAGACCTGAGCAAACTCCTCGTGCTTACCATGGGGAGCGTGTGACTGGTGCCACCTGTACCGGTCCCACGCACCAGGCCTCCAATGCGCCTCCACAGTCCAGTACGTCCTGTGCCTGCTCCCCGCACTTGCCCTGAGGTGCGTGTCTTCAGCCCGGTGCCACCTGTACCGGTCCCACGCACCAGGCCTCCAGTGTGCCTCCACAGTCCAGTACGTCCTGTGCCTGCTCCCCGCACTTGCCCTGAGGTGCGTGTCTTCAGCCCGGTGCCACCTGTACCGGTCCCACGCACCAGGCCTCCAGTGTGCCTCCACAGTCCAGTACGTCCTGTGCCTGCTCCCCGCACTCGCCCTGAGGTGCGTGTCTTCAGCCTGGTACCACCAGTGCCGGCACCACGCACCAGGCCTCCAGTGTGCCTCCACAGTCCAGTACGTCCTGTGCCTGCTCCCCACACTCGCCCTGAGGTGCGTGTCTTCAGCCTGGTACCACCTGTACCGGTCCCACGCACCAGGCCTCCAGTGTGCCTCCACAGTCCAGTACGTCCTGTGCCTGCTCCCCACACTCGCCCTGAGGTGCGTGTCTTCAGCCTGGTACCACCAGTGCCGGCACCACGCACCAGGCCTCCAGTGTGCCTCCACAGTCCAGTACGTCCTGTGCCTGCTCCCCACACTCGCCCTGAGGTGCGTGTCTTCAGCCTGGTACCACCAGTGCCGGCACCACGCACCAGGCCTCCAGTGTGCCTCCACAGTCCAGTACGTCCTGTGCCTGCTCCCCACACTCGCCCTGAGGTGCGTGTCTTCAGCCTGGTACCACCAGTGCCGGCACCACGCACCAGGCCTCCAGTGTGCCTCCACAGTCCAGTACGTCCTGTGCCTGCTCCCCACACTCGCCCTGAGGTGCGTGTCTTCAGCCTGGTACCACCAGTGCCGGCACCACGCACCAGGCCTCCAGTGTGCCTCCACAGTCCAGTACGTCCTGTGCCTGCTCCCCACACTCGCCCTGAGGTGCGTGTCTTCAGCCTGGTACCACCAGTGCCGGCACCACGCACCAGGCCTCCAGTGTGCCTCCACAGTCCAGTACGTCCTGTGCCTGCTCCCCACACTCGCCCTGAGGTGCGTGTCTTCAGCCTGGTACCACCAGTGCCGGCACCACGCACCAGGCCTCCAGTGTGCCTCCACAGTCCAGTACGTCCTGTGCCTGCTCCCCACACTCGCCCTGAGGTGCGTGTCTTCAGCCTGGTACCACCAGTGCCGGCACCACGCACCAGGCCTCCAGTGTGCCTCCACAGTCCAGTACGTCCTGTGCCTGCTCCCCACACTCGCCCTGAGGTGCGTGTCTTCAGCCTGGTACCACCAGTGCCGGCACCACGCACCAGGTCTCCAGTTTGCCTCCACAGTCCAGTACGTCCTGTGCCTGCTCCCCACACTCGCCCTGAGGTGCGTGTCTTCAGCCTGGTACCACCAGTGCCGGCACCACGCACCAGGCCTCCAGTGTGCCTCCAGAGTCCAGTACGTCCTGTGCCTGCTCCCCACACTCGCCCTGAGGTGCGTGTCTTCAGCCTGGTACCACCAGTGCCGGCACCAGGCACCAGGTCTCCAGTGCGCCTCCACAGTCCAGTACGTCCTGTGCCTGCTCCCCACACTCGCCCTGAGGTGCGTGTCTTCAGCCTGGTACCACCAGTGCCGGCACCAGGCACCAGGTCTCCAGTGCGCCTCCACAGTCCAGTACGTCCTGTGCCTGCTCCCCACACTCGCCTGAGGTGCGTGTCTTCAGCCTGGTACCACCAGTGCCGGCACCACGCACCAGGTCTCCAGTGCGCCTCCACAGTCCAGAGCTTTGGACTGTCACGTTCTGACCTGAGATATCTCTGTTTTCTTTATATGTTGGTTAGGTCAGGGTGTGACTAGGGTGGGGACGCTAGTTTTGTATTGTCTAGGGTTTTTGTATTGTCTAAGTTTTATAGGTCTAGGGTTTTATAGGTCTAGGGTTTTATAGGTCTAGGGTTTTATAGGTCTAGGGTTTATGTATTGTCTAGGTTTTATAGGTCTAGGGTTTTATAGGTCTAGGGTTTTTGTATTGTCTAGGTTTTGTAGGTCTAGGGTTTTATAGGTCTAGGGTTTATAGGTCTAGGGTTTTATAGGTCTAGGGTTTTATAGGTCTAGGGTTTATGTATTGTCTAGGTTTTGTAGGTCTAGGGTTTTTATAGGTCTAGGGTTTTATAGGTCTAGGGTTTATGTATTGTCTAAGTTTTATAGGTCTAGGGTTTTATAGGTCTAGGTTTTATAGGTCTAGGGTTTTATAGGTCTAGGGTTTTATAGGTCTAGGGTTTATGTATTGTCTAGGTTTTGTAGGTCTAGGGTTTTATAGGTCTAGGGTTTATAGATCTAGGGTTTTGTAGGTCTAGGGTTTTGTAGGTCTAGGGTTTATGTATTGTCTAGGGTTTTGTATTGTCTAAGTTTTATAGGTCTAGGGTTTTATAGGTCTAGGGTTTATGTATTGTCTAGGGTGTTATAGGTCTAGGGTTTATGTATTGTCTAGGGTTTATGTATTGTCTAGGGTTTAGGTATTGTTAGGGTTTTGTAGGTCTAGGGTTTTGTAGGTATAGGGTTTTGTAGGTCTAGGGTTTTATAGGTCTTGGTTTTATAGGTCTAGGGTTTTATAGGTCTAGGGTTTTGTAGGTCTAGGGTTTTATAGGTCTAGGGTTTTATAGGTCTAGGGTTTATGTATTGTCTAGGGTTTTGTAGGTCTAGGGTTTTGTAGGTCTAGGGTTTTGTAGGTCTAGGGTTTTGTACGTCTAGGGTTTTGTAGGTCTAGGAGTTTTTGTATTTCTATGTTAGCCTGATATGGTTCCCATTATGGGGGTACAGTATGTGGGTACCTTTGGGACAGATGTCATTATGGGGGTACAGTATGTGGGTACCTTTGGGACAGATGTCATTATGGGGGTACAGTATGTGGTACCTTTGGGACAGATATCAGTGCAGGGGATGCACATCTTGATGCGGTTCTCCTCTACTTCCATCTTGTTGCTGGGACAAGCCCTCACACAGGAGCTGTGGTCCACCACAAAGTTATCTGGGACACAACACACAGATATAACAACTTTACTCTACATATTATAGAAACTCTTCCACAGGGCTGTCCTAGATGGTTGTCTATAACTTTACTCTACATATTACAGAAACTCTTCCACAGGGCTGTCCTAGATGGTTGTATAACTTTACTCTACACTTTACAGAAACTCTTCCACAGGGCTGTCCTAGATGGTTGTCTATAACTTTACTCTACATATTACAGAAACTCTTCCACAGGGCTGTCCTAGATGGTTGTCTATAACTTTACTCTACATATTACAGAAACTCTTCCACAGGGCTGTCCTAGATGGTTGTCTATAACTTTACTCTACACTTTACAGAAACTCTTCCACAGGGCTGTCCTAGATGGTTGTCTATAACTTTACTCTACACATTATAGAAACTCTTCCACAGGGCTGTCCTAGATGGTTGTCTATAACTTTACTCTACACTTTACAGAAACTCTTCCACAGGGCTGTCCTAGATGGTTGTCTATAACTTTACTCTACACTTTACAGAAACTCTTCCACAGGGCTGCCCTAGATGGTTGTCTATAACTTTACTCTACACTTTACAGAAACTCTTCCACAGGGCTGTCCTAGATGGTTGTCTATAACTTTACTCTACATATTACAGAAACTCTTCCACGGGGCTGTCCTAGATGGTTGTCTATAACCTTACTACATATTACAGAAACTCTTCCACAGGGCTGTCCTAGATGGTTGTCTATAACTTTACTCTACACTTTACAGAAACTCTTCCACAGGGCTGTCCTAGATGGTTGTCTATAACTTTACTCTACACTTTACAGAAACTCTTCCACAGGGCTGTCCTAGATGGTTGTCTATAACTTTACTCTACACTTTACAGAAACTCTTCCACAGGGCTGTCCTAGATGGTTGTCTATAACTTTACTCTACACTTTACAGAAACTCTTCCACAGGGCTGTCCTAGATGGTTGTCTATAACTTTACTCTACATATTACAGAAACTCTTCCACAGGGCTGTCCTAGATGGTTGTCTATAACTTTACTCTACACTTTACAGAAACTCTTCCACAGGGCTGTCCTAGATGGTTGTCTATAACTTTACTCTACATTTACAGAAACTCTTCCACAGGGCTGTCCTACATGGTTGTGTGCATGTGTCTATGTCAGTCCCCTGAATTGATTTGTACATCAATAGTTTTGGGTCATGGGTCATGCCAGCATTATGCTTGGTGTGGGTCATTGGTCATGCCAGCATTATGCATGGTGTGGGTCATGGGTCATGCCAGCATTATACATGGTGTGGGTCATTGGTCATGCCAGCGTTATGCATGGTGTGGGTCATGGGTCATGCCAGCATTATACATTGTGTGAGTCATTGGTCATGGGTCATGGGTCATGCCAGTGTTATGCATGGTGTGGGTCATGGGTCATGGGTCATGCCAGCATTATGCATGGTGGGGTCATGGGTCATGCCAGTGTTATGCATGGTGTGGGTCAAGGGTCATGCCAGCGTTATGCATGGTGTGGGTCAGGTAAGCGGTTCTTACGGGGACACTTCTCCACACAGAAGGATCCATAGGTGTACTTGGCCCGTGGGTTGGATTCCAGCTGGAAGGTGGTGGGGTTGTACACAAAGGGCTGGGGGCACTGGGTCACGCACGCCCCGCTGTCGTTGAAGTTGGTGCAGGCCTGGAACGGAAACATTAGGAACACACAGTCTGAGGGTATAGGAGCGTGGGGTAGGACTCAATTTACCCAGCCACAGTAATTACATTGACGTTGTCGTTGTTTAGAAACTACTGTCTGGGCAAACACATCTTATTCTGAAATGTGTAAGCATGTACGTGTAAGAGCAGTCTACCTGGTAGCGGTATGTTTTACAACAGACTACCTTGAACCATATGGGGATTTTACTCACAGTGGGATACAGAGCTATTCTGTAAACACTACGAGGTGGGTTAGATGGGATTGAGCCCTGAGGAACACAAGGACACACACCACTGTTTACTATTTACTACATGATCAGTCGTTTTTAGCCAGGTTTAATCATATTACA
>NW_022264877.1:0-21719 GCF_002021735.2 Oncorhynchus kisutch
TTCCAATGTAGTGTATACACTACCATTCAAAAGTTTGTGGTCACAGAAATGTCCTTGTTTTTGAAAGAAAAGCACATTTTTTGTCCATCAAATTGATCAGAAATACAGTGTAGACATTATTATGTTCTAAATGAGTATTGTAGCTGGAAACGGCTGATTTTTTATGGAATATCTACATAGGCGTACAGAGGCCCATTATCAGCAACCATCACTCCTGTGTTCCAATGGCACTTTGTTTAAGCTAATCCAAGTTTATAATTTTAAAGGCTAATTGATCATTAGAAACACTTTTGCAATTATGCTAGCACAGCTGAAAATTGTTGTCCTGATTAAAGAAGCAAAAAAGAATGGCCTTCTTTAAACTAGTTGAGTATCTGGAGCATCAGAATTTGTAGGTTCGAATACAGGCTCAAAATGGCCAGAAACAAGGAACTTTCTTCTGAAACTCATCAGTCTATTCTTGTTCTGAGAAATGAAGTCTATTCCATGCGGGAAATTGTCAAGAAACTGAAGATCTCGTACAATGCTGTGTACTACTTCCCTTCACAGAACATTGCAAACTGGCCCTAACCAGAATAGAAAGAGTGGGAGGCCCGGTGCACAACTGAGCAAAAGGACAAGTACATTAGAGTGTCTAGTTTGAGAAACAGATGCCTCACATGTCCTCAACTGGCAGCTTCATTAAATAGTATCCACAAAACACCAGTCTCAACATCAACAGTGAAGAAGCGACTCCGGCGAGTTCTCTGTCCAGTGTCTGTGTTCTTTTGCCCATCTTAATCTTTTCTTTTTATTGGCCTGTCTGAGATATGGCTTTTCTTTGCAACTCTGCCAGCATCCCAGAGTCACATCTTCACGGTTGACGTTGAGACTGGTGTTTTGCAGGTACTATTTAATGAAGCTGCCAGTTGAGGACTTGTGAGGTGTCTGTTTCTCAAACTAGACACTCTAATGTACTTGTTCTCTTGCTCAGTTGTGCCCCGGGGTATACACATACATACATACCACACTGAGTGTATGAAACATTAGAAACACCTTCCTAATATTGAGTTTCCCCCCTTTTGCCCTCAGAACAGCCTCAATTTATCGGGCATGGACTCTACAAGGTGTCGAACGGACTGAAACAGGGATGCTGGCCCATGTTGACTCCAGAGCTTTGCAGTTTTTGACACTCAAACCAGTGCGCCTGGCACCTACTACCATTACAATATTCAAAGGTATGTAAATCTTTTGTCTTGCCCATCACTCTCTGATTTCACACATACACAATCCATGACTCAATTGTCTCCTCCCCTCATCGACACTGATTGAAGTGGATTTAACAAGTGACATCAATTAGTGATCATAGCTTTGGCCTAGATTCACCTGGTCAGTCTGTCAAGGAAACAGCAGGTGTTCATAATGTTTTGTACACTCAGTGTATGTATTCTACCGCATGATTTCTATTAAGTGGAGACATAGGCAGAGGCACTGCCACTCTCGGCCAACTGCACAGCTAACTCGGGCTAGATTGGTAGTGGCCCCAATAGGTTACAATAATATTTGGACACTATGCGTCTTTTACGTGTTGCATTTGTTGTATTTCAAAATCTGTATGGTGTTCTAACTTATTTTTCCATGTCGGTCCTCTCAGGTTCACCGGGATAAGAATAGCTCATTGCAGAAGTCCCAATAGATGCCTTTTCACAGAGTGGTGTGGATTTTAACATCAATTTTTTTCCTCTGCGGTCGCAGGACACGAACTCGAGTCCATAAATCAGTCGATTATTTTGTTGGTTTACTTTCAAGGTACAGATCGACGGGGTTTTGTAGGGCCGGTTTCGCACTGACCACGAGCTACACAAACATTCGATGTCGAGTTGACAACACGTGCCTGTGCAGTGTGCACACCTATGGCTTCAGCCGCTGAACAGTCACGTCTGTATGCGCCGCTCCAGTGCCACTCGCGGGCAGGCAAGTCACCACTGCTGATTTAAAAATAAGAGGCGAAAAATGTGTATAATTAAGTCTTGAATGCATGTGAAGTGGACTATTTTTGCACATGTGCTTCAAAAACAAAACAGAAAAATAACACAAAATGGTTGAAAAACAAACAGGAGGTTGTCTCCTGTGGCAGGCGGCGGCGGGTTCGCGCTCGGAGCACATAAATTGTGCGCAGGGTTCAAGTTAAACGCGCAGCCCTGTGTGTTTGTGTGCGCTTGGAGCGAGGTGACAGCTAAAAACCCGAGTGAGATCTGGCACTCTGTTCCACGTGGGGGACATAAATGCTCGCCTTTCAGAGGAAGCCCGTGGTCACAAGAGGCAGATATAAATACTTTATTCCTAGGGAATTGAAGTCAAATAAATTCCACTCTCGGAACCACATCAATGCGCGTGTCGTAAAAAGTCTGACAGTCCAAAAGGCGACCGTTAACTCTGGCCAGTCAGGCTTAAACGAACTGTAAACATTTGCATATGCACCGAGTCAGGCTCTGACCAAGTAGGGCGATTGGGTGTTTTTCCCCAAAAATGTAAAAACAGAGGACATAGTGTTTTAATTACATGCTTCCACTATTCCGTACTTTTATAGAAGGGGTTGCGTTATAAGGTTTGTTGCAGCTGCCCAGCTTTACGCATGCGGCAGCCCCAATTTAAATTAACTCCAAATATCTCATGTGATGCTATTTCAGCTCTGCACGAAAAATGTTGGAACCAACCATCAGACCAGTTATTGGAGCCGCCAGTCCAACTTTTACTGATGTCCTGCGGGTGACCTGATGAGGGCCAGACTGGCAAACCTCTCCATATCCCAATACCATTCTGAGTCACCCTCCATATCTATCATGTTGCCAACAATACGCTCTTTGGATTGCGTGACTCAAGCACGTTGTGCAAATACGCACTCTGTAATCAGTGCTGTGCACTGCTCCTGGCCAGGAAACCAAAGTCAATAACACGGCATCGATAAGACAGGTCCACGGGTTTAAAGGCTGTACAAAGTACAAGAGGTAGGCTTTAGGGAGCTACCCAATCCCACATAAATGTCCCAAGTGCAGATATGTGTTTGACATGGCCAATGAAGCATGATATCACAGTAGGGCTTTACGAATCTAGTCTATCCAGGGTATAGGCTAGTCTTACCTGTGTCATCATCCGGTCTGCACCTGTGTTCTCTTCATCTTTAAATATGATGTCAGGGTTATAGTTCGGGGTCAGCTCTTTGAAGCGCTCCGAGTTCCGTGTTATTTTCCCCTCATATCGACCACTCGCACCTAGTGTCTTCTCCGCTACATTAGGGCTGAACTGCTTGTAGGCAAGTGGCGCAAGCTTCCTCGGTGACCTCCTCTTGCCATATCCCCTTCCTGGCCCGCAGCCCTCGCTGACTTGCGAGAGAATCACTGCGCACCCGGCGAGGCACACCACGAGCCTGGGGAGTAGCATTCCACTCACCCACGCCAACGGACACCCCAAAAGGAGGTGACAGAAAAATGTCACTGATCAATTTAAAACACCTCCTCCCCCTGGTCGCTGCTTATCTCCTCTCACAGGGTACAAGAGGGGGAGGAGGACAGTTACAAATTAATCACCAAGTCCCCAAAACTCGCCATATCCCGGCGCGCAAAAAGACGCTGCGCTACTGGAGATGGAGTACAGCGCCGGCGTCTTTTAAAACCCCCAGGTAAGATCCCCTATAATAAAGTACCGGCGCGTTCAGCTGCTCCTCTCACGGTGAACGTCTCGTCTCACAGTTCAAGCGGAGACACGCGCATAAATAGGGAAAATCGTTTATCTTGGCAGACAGGTTCAAAGCCGTTCCCTTAGCTGTGAGAAACGTCCCTCAGTCAGACAGGCCCCGGTGCGCAGACTGACTGGGCTTTTTGGGTAGCGGTCAAAGGGTGTCCCCGCAGCGGTTTTCCTGCCACTCGGCTTGGCTCTCAATGCGTGGCCTGTGGTGCAAGACTCTCAGCTCAACTGGAAATGGAAGAGTTCCGAAAGATCAGATGCCGTGGAGGAGACCGCGCCCTGCCAGTCCTGCCCTCTGTCCCGTCCCAGCCTACCTCTCCTCCCATCTGGTCAGCCCGGCCGAGCCATTTCACTTTATTGCCCACACGCTCGGCTCTTTCTGCTCAACGCCACTGTGCGAGACAAACAACAGCCTACAGCCGTCTAGACTCGCGCCACACACCGATACTGTCCTTTGGACCCGTGTGATTATCTTGGACTCATAACCTGGTGAAAGACACACGCGCGCGCTCCCCCCCTCCAGAATATTGTTAAATGCGAACATAATTGAATCGCCCTCAGTAAGAAGCGCGGTAATTGCCGCATGCATGTCCGATTTCATTAAGGGAGACAGTCAGGAATTCCAAAACCCCGACTCCTGTACCCTCACTGTGGTCACCCCTTTGCTGCTATAACAGCCTCCACTCTTCTGGGAGGGCTTTCTACTATATGCTGGAACATTTCTGTGGGGATTTGCTTCCATTCAGCCACAAGAGCATTAGTGAGGCCGGGCACTGATGTTAGGCGATTAGGCCCGGCTCGCAGTCAGCGTTCCAATTCATCCCAAAGGTGTTCGATGGGGTTGAGGTCAGGGCTCTGTGCAGGCCAGTCAAGTTCATCCACACCAACCTCGACAAACCATTTCTGTATGAACCTCTTTGTGCACATGGGCATTGTCAAACTGAAACAGGAAAGGACCTTCCCCAAACTGTTGCCACAAAGTTGGAAGCGCATAATGGTCTAGAATGTCATTGTATGCTGTAGGGTTAAGAATTCCCTTCACTGGAACTAAAGGGGCCTAGCCTGAACCATGAAAAATGGCTCCAGACTATTATTCCTCCTCCCACCAAACATTACAGTTAGCGCTATGCATTCGGTCAGATAGCACTGTCCCCCAGTCCAGTGGCGGCGAGCTTTACACCCCTCCAGCAGACACTTGGCATTACGCATGGTGATCTTAGGCTTGTGTGCGGCTGCTCGGCCGTGGAAACCCATTTCAAGAAGCTCCTAACGAACAGTTCTGACGTTGCTTCCAGAGGCAGTTTAGAACTCGGTGGTGAATGTTGCAGATGAGGACAGACAATTTTTACACCCTACGCGCTTCAGCGGTCCAGTTCTGTGAGCTTGTGTGGCCTACCACTTCCTGGCTGAGCTGTTGTTACTCCTAGACGTTTCCACTTCACAATAACAGCACTTACAGTTGACCGGGGCAGCTCTAGCAGGGCAGACATTTGACAAACTGACTTGTTGGAATGGTGGCATCCTATGACGGTGCCACGTTGAAAGTCACTGAGCTCTTCAGGAAGGCCATTCTACTGCCAATGTTTGTCTATGGAGACTACATGGCTGTGTGCTCGATTTCATACCTCCATCAGAAACGGTTGTGGCTGAAATAGCCGAATCCACTAATTTGAAGGGGTGTCCACATACTTTTGTATATATAGTGTAACATCCATTTGAGACAATGTGCGCTCTTACGTCAGGCATTTCAAACATTTAGTGTCTCCTCTGTAGAGCGACTGACACCTTATTAAAATTGGGATAAATATGCATTCTGACTGAGCTATGACAGTGTTCTAACGGCGTTGACTTTTCAAAACAAGCCAAGTCCTCGACCAATGATTGAACAGGACTTCAATAGCATTCCAAGCATTCTACAACACCTTGAGTCAATATCTCATTCTCTCTCGAAAGAAATAAGAATGAATTGCCAACACACTGCTAACCATCCAATAAGGATAAGGCGCCTGGAGCATCAACTAGCCCTGTGGTTGGACTAGACCCAGGCTGGTACTAGAGCGTGGTCCTGTAATGGCAGTAATGTACAACTCCATTCTGCCCAGAAGTTGAAACGAGTAAATTCATGATGTTCCAAAAATGCAGATCTAAAGAGAACACAGTCATTGATCCACATCTAACGCTTATATTGATAAGACGCCCTAAATTGTCACACTTTATTTATTTAGACAATTAAAAAATACACATCCATCAAACAATGAAACAGCCAAGGAAAAACATGCATATCTAATGATTTAATTAAAAAAAATGTTTTTAAAAAAAGGACATCTCCGTAGATGAGTACTTGAAAAACATGTCACATGAAGTAAGGTGGTAGTGCTCATAGACGGCATCCCAAACGACACCCCATCCCCTACATAGTAGTGCACTACTTTTGACCGTGTCATTTGGGACGTAGTCGCAGACAGTCTCCATAGTGTTTGGTGCCCTACAGGTTCCGAGGTCATCCAAAAAGCCCCTTAGCTTTCTTCTTCTTGGGTCGGGCGGAGGGCCGATCTGCGGCAGTAGCCATGGGAACTGTAGTCTGTGAGGACGGCAACAGACGTGTTAGAAACAAGGTAAGGATATTATGGTTACATTATAGCCTTCAGTCTGAGGGAGAGGGGTCTAGGCTGGGTTACCGTACAGCCCTTAGTTTACACAGACAGCCCAATTCTGATCTTTTGCCCAATTATTGGCAATACAGCTGATCAGATTGCTCAAAATACCAATTAGTGAAAGAAAAAGAAAAATCACAATTGGGCTGCCTGTGTAAACACAGCCTTAGTGACATCTGCTGCTGTAAAAGGGCTTATCAATAAATCGGATTGATTCATTCATTATTATTGGTAAATCAGAATCATTGCGGAATTGACCAGACCTTTTCCTCATTAGGTGTCTCTGAGTCTGTGGTTCTGGCTCGGTCCCCCCGTCCAGTCTGCCTCTTATCCCCCTGGTCCAGCCCATGGTTCACCTCCTCTCCTGTAGGGAACAAACCAACCACCAATTCACACCTATAGTGGCCATAATCAGACACTAAAACCCATTTTCACACTATTGAGCCCTGCTGAGCTGTCCTGGCCAAGGCAGCCTTGGTTTGAGCTGCAACGTTGCAACACATTTATTAACGTTGCAACAAAAGTATCAAACCGCTTGAGACTCCAACTTTCCCACGCCAGTTGTCCTGTTAAAAGCAGCACTAGCAGGAGAAGTGAAGTGTTTGGGTGATTGATGTTGTTTAGTTAGATTACAGAAATGTCTGGGACAGAATATAAGTAGTTCATCCCTCCCCCTGGTGATCTCTTATAGAATGTGTCTGTGTGTGAGAGAGTGTGTTGGTAGGACATGCGATCCTACAGGTCTAAATCTGAGGCCTTGGGCCACAGAAGTGACGGCAAGATGGGATGGGATTAGAAAGATCATACGACCAATGAGAAGAGGTCCAGACCTGGGGGCTGTGTGCCGCTGGCGGAGTGGTTAGGGTCACGGTCCTCTGTGGTGGATTCGTCCTCTTCGGGGGCGTGTCTCTCAGAGATCTTACGTTTGCGAGCGTTGGTGTTGCCGTAGGACGTGACGGCTGAGTAGAGCTCCTGCAGCTCAGAGTCAAACCCCAGACCGCCCTGCCTCGCACATACCTGTGGCACAGTCTGAGGGAGAGAGAGAATAGGAGAGAGGGAGAGAGAGAGAATGGGAAAGGGAGAAAATTATGACAAATCCAACTAATGTCAAAACTGTTGGCTATCTTTCCATAAATATACATTTATATTAATATTTTCCTGCACACTATATTTTGAGGGGATTAAATGAAAGAAAAATAAGAGTACAGGAAGCAGAGGGAAATGACCAGAAATAAACTGTGACCTGAACAAACACTAAGCTATCAGAGAGGGAGAGAAACAGTATGAGGGAACGAGTGAGAGGTATAGAGAGAACTACACTAAATGATTTAGAGAGAATATATGAATGATATGGAAAGACTATGTCCTGCAGTGAGTGTGTCTGTCTGTCAGTCAGTCAATCAGCCAGCCTCCTGCCTGGTGGCCTGCTTTCCCCAGTCAGTCACATGGTAGAGGTCTGGAGGAGTGACTGAAGGCTTTCCCCAGTCAGTTACATGGTAGAGGTCTGGAGGAGTGACTGAAGGCTTTCCCCAGTCAGTCACATGGTAGAGGTCTGGAGGAGTGACTGAAGTCTTTCCCCAGTCAGTTACATGGTAGAGGTCTGGAGGAGTGACTGAAGGCTTTCCCCAGTCAGTCACATGGTAGAGGTCTGGAGGAGTGACGGAAGTCTTTCCCCGGTCAGTCACATGGTAGAGGTCTGGAGGAGTGACTGAAGGCTTTCCCCAGTCAGTTACATGGTAGAGGTCTGGAGGAGTGACTGAAGGCATTCCCCAGTCAGTCACATGGTAGAGGTCTGGAGGAGTGACTGAAGTCTTTCCCCAGTCAGTCACATGGTAGAGGTCTGGAGGAGTGACTGAAGTCTTTCCCCAGTCAGTCACATGGTAGAGGTCTGGAGGAGTGACTGAAGTCTTTCCCCAGTCAGTCACATGGTAGAGGTCTGGAGGAGTGACTGAAGGCTGAAGGCCTGATAAGGGTCAAATGAAAGCAGTTTTTCTAGCAGCTCTGGCACAAGGTAGAGACCAGCAAACAGGAACAACACTACAGGAGACAGGAAACAGGAACAACACTATAGGAGACAGGAAACTTCGGTAGGTCTATATAGGCTGCTACAACACCGTACTGCACTGTTGTGTGTGTGTGTGTGTACACACACACACGTTGACGCCACAACCAACTACAAGTCAAGACAGATAACATACTAAACTCATACAGCACGTACACACTATTCATTCTACTCTTTCACTCGCTTTTTTCAGTCAAACGGAGAGGACAAACTCTGAATTAGCTGTTCAAATATTGACGGGGAGAAATTGGTGGTCTCGCACTGCTGTCAGTGAGAGGGGCTCCTAAACATACTTGGTCAGGTTTAGAGGTCTGCATTGATTTATTTTAGTTTTTTGTTTGTTTAAATATCGTAAAAATAAATGTATGCTCTGGTCAGGCTTTAGTTCCCCTTTGGGCACAGAGCAACCAATGTGTGGAGGAGCAGCGGCTCCATAGAAAAGGAGTAGAGCCACCCTTCTCTTCTCCTCACCCTCCTCTTCACCCTCCTCTTCACCCTTCTCTTCTCCTCACTCTCCTCCTCACCCTTCTCTTCTCCTCACCCTTCTCTCCTCCTCACTCTTCTCTTCTCCTCACTCTCCTCTTCACCCTTCTCTTCTCCTCACTCTCCTCTTCACCCTTCTCTTCTCCTCACTCTCCTCTTCACCCTTCTCTTCTCCTCACTCTCCTCCTCCGCTCTCCATCATCTCATTTTCTGTTCCGCACCTTCGTTTTCACGTTCATCTTTCTTTCCACGAAATGTTGCTATCATTCAACCTCCGGTTTTCATCCATTTTATCATTCATGCTATCATTTGGCCCTGGTCTTTTCTCCCACACTTTTATCAATGTCCTCCCTTTGCCCCGTTCCACACAAACCACTGCATTTCAGTCTAAATAAGTGTTTATTGCATTCAATTCCTGTGACAACAGTCCCTTGTGAAATGTGGAAACTTGCTGTTTTCCCATTTTGTCCCAACCTTCTCCTGTAGGACACATCAGAAAACACTTGGCATGCACACCTCTTCTGGAAAACACTTGGCATGCACACCTCTTCTGGAAAACATTTAGCATGCACACCTCTTCTGGAAAACACTTGGCATGCACACCTCTTCTGGAAAACACTTGGCATGCACACCTCTTCTGGAAAACACTTGGCATGCACACCTCTTCTGGAAAACACTTGGCATGCACACCTCTTCTGGAAAACACTTGGCATGCACACCTCTTCTGGAAAACACTTGGCATGCACACCTCTTCTGGTAAATTTGCTCCTTTTCTGTCAAGTTGTTTGAGGATCCTTGATGGACAGTAACAGTAAAACAAGGTGAAATCTTTAATGGTGAAACTGCTTCGTCTGTTTGTGATGTAACAACAACAAACAAGTTACTGCAAAGAACAAACACTTTTTAATTTTTTTAATCAGACATTGCTCACAATATGCACAGCAATATCTTGACCACGCTGCGCGACGTCGCCTCGGCAACAAAACCAATAATGGTGGTGGGGGCGGCCAGCGGTTCCGTTTCCCCTTACAATGGATTACATCTAAGTCAGCGCTGTAACTAGTCCACTTGGGACCGTCCCTTTAAACCGGCAAGTGTAAAGCATTCTCAAACGTATGTCCAATGTATTGGGCCTGCGTCTCAGAGTAGGAGTGTTGTTTTAGGATCAGTTTAGCCTTTTAAAGCATAATGAATAAGGGCATGGACCTAGATCAGCCCTCCTGTACGATAAACAACTCTTAAACGCATAAAAAGGGAAAGAATGGCATAAAGAGTTAACAAAACAAAGGTCAGTTTAAATAGACTACCGTGGTTCAACCACCTCTCTACCTCACAGTTAGTAATATTAATCTGGAACTTTCTTGTGGCCTCCACCAGACTGAGTGGCCTGCCGCTGTCATAACAGACCAAAGTCCTGCAGTACGGAGACAGGGGAGGAGCTACTGTTTTGGTGAGCTCACCTGTGTTAGGGATTTGATTGAGGTTAGGGTCAGTTTACCCTCATCGGACTGTCAATGGGATGCACGCCAGTCAAGTTCCTTTAGTTGCACCCTCACAAATCTGACTCCTGCCCTCTGTAGGGTTGTTAGACTGCTGGCCATCCATAATCCATTCTGGCACCTTAGCCAATCACTGCCCCGCGGCCTGACCAAAGAAAAACAAGGAAGGATGAGTAGAAGGAGGGTGAGGGATGTTGACATTTCCCTCTATTACTAGTGGGTAAACAGCTCTGAGTTTAGCTGGTGTTGTTTTCTGAGATAGACCAGTCTCTAGGCTGGTGTTGTTTTCTGAAATAGAACACAGTCTCTAGGCCGGTGTTGTTTTCTGAAATAGAACACAGTCTCTAGGCCGGTGTTGTTTTCTGAGATAGACCAGTCTCTAGGCCGGGGTTGTTTTCTGAGATAGACCAGTCTCTAGGCCGGTGTTGTTTTCTGAAATAGAACACAGTCTCTAGGCCGGTGTTGTTTTCTGAAATAGAACACAGTCTCTAGGCCGGTGTTGTTTTCTGAAATAGAACACAGTCTCTAGGCTGGTGTTGTTTTATGAGTTAAAACAACTCCGGTCTAGAGACTGGTCTATGAGATAGGCCGGTGTTGTTTTCTGAGATAGACCAGTCTCTAGGCCGGTGTTGTTTTCTGAGATAGACCAGTCTCTAGGCCGGTGTTGTTTTCTGAAATAGAACACAGTCTCTAGGCCGGTGTTGGGGATTGGTGCTGACCGAACTTCATGGAACCCTGGTACAGACTGCTGAGGCCTCACCTGATCTATAGTAAAAACACTGATGCTGGATCCTAAACTGGCCCCTACCCCTAACCCCAGTCAGGAACCACTGACCCCTACACCCTAGTCAGGAACCACTGACCCCTAGTCAGGAACCACTGACCCCTAGTCAGGAACCACTGACCCCTACACCCTAGTCATGAACCACTAACCCCTATACCCTAGTCAGTAACCACTGACCCCTACACCCTAGTCAGGAACCACTGACCCCTAGTCAGGAACCACTGACCCCTAGTCAGGAACCACTGACCCCTAGTCAGGAACCACTGACCCCTACACCCTAGTCATGAACCACTAACCCCTACACCCTAGTCAGTAACCACTGACCCCTACACCCTAGTCAGGAACCACTGACCCCTACACCCTAGTCAGTAACCACTGACCCCTACACCCTAGTCAGTAACCACTGACCCCTACACCCTAGTCAGTAACCACTGACCCCGACACCCTAGTCAGGAACCACTGACCCCGACACCCTAGTCAGGAACCACTGACCCCGACACCCTAGTCAGGAACCACTGACCCTTACACCCTAATCAGGAACCACTGACCCTTACACCCTAATCAGGAACCACTGACCCTTACACCCTAGTCAGTAACCACTGACCCCTACACCCTAGTCAGGAACCACTGACCCCTACACCCTAGTCAGGAACCACTGACCCCTACACCCTAGTCAGTAACCACTGACCCCTACACCCTAGTCAGGAACCACTGACCCCTACACCCTAGTCAGGAACCACTGACCCCTACACCCTAGTCAGGAACCACTGACCCCTACACCCTAGTCAGGAACCACTGACCCCTACACCCTAGTCAGGAACCACTGACCCATACACCCTAGTCAGGAACTTCTAACCCCTACACAGGAACCACTGACCCATACACCCTAGTCAGGAACCACTGACCCAGACAACCTAGTCAGTAACCACTGACCCCTACACCCTAGTCAGGAACCACTGACCCCTAGTCAGGAACCACTGACCCCTAGTCAGGAACCACTGACCCCTAGTCAGGAACCACTGACCCCTAGTCAGGAACCACTGACCCCTAGTCAGGAACCACTGACCCCTAGTCAGGAACCACTGACCCCTACACCCTAGTCAGGAACCACTGACCCATACACCCTAGTCAGGAACCACTGACCCATACACCCTAGTCAGGAACCACTGACCCATACACCCTAGTCAGAAACCACTGACCCATACACCCTAGTCAGAAACCACTGACCCATACACCCTAGTCAGGAACCACTGACCCCTACACCCTAGTCAGGAACCACTGACCCCTACACCCTAGTCAGGAACCACTGACCCCTACACCCTAGTCAGGAACCACTGACCCCTACACCCTAGTCAGGAACCACTGACCCCTACACCCTAGTCAGGAACCACTGACCCATACACCCTAGTCAGGAACCACTGACCCATACACCCTAGTCAGGAACCACTGACCCATACACCCTAGTCAGGAACCACTGACCCATACACCCTAGTCAGGAACCACTAACCCCTACACCCTAGTCAGGAACCACTGACCCATACACCCTAGTCAGGAAACACTGACCCCTACACCCTAGTCAGGAACCACTAACCACTACACAGGAACCACTGACCCATACACCCTAGTCAGGAACCACTGACCCAGACACCCTAGTCAGGAACCACTGACCCCTAGTCAGGAACCACTGACCCCTAGTCAGGAACCACTGACCCCTAGTCAGGAACCACTGACCCATACACCCTAGTCAGAAACCACTGACCCATACACCCTAGTCAGAAACCACTGACCCCTACACCCTAGTCAGGAACCACTGACCCCTACACCCTAGTCAGGAACCACTGACCCCTACACCCTAGTCAGGAACCACTGACCCATACACCCTAGTCAGGAACCACTGACCCATACACCCTAGTCAGGAACCACTGACCCATACACCCTAGTCAGGAACCACTGACCCATACACCCTAGTCAGGAACCACTGACCCATACACCCTAGTCAGGAACCACTAACCCCTACACCCTAGTCAGGAACCACTGACCCAGACACCCTAGTCAGGAACCACTGACCCCTAGTCAGGAACCACTGACCCCTAGTCAGGAACCACTGACCCCTAGTCAGGAACCACTGACCCATACACCCTAGTCAGGAACCACTGACCCAGACACCCTAGTCAGGAACCACTGACCCCTAGTCAGGAACCACTGACCCCTAGTCAGGAACCACTGACCCCTACACCCTAGTCATGAACCACTAACCCCTACACCCTAGTCAGTAACCACTGACCCCTACACCCTAGTCAGGAACCACTGACCCCTAGTCAGGAACCACTGACCCCTAGTCAGGAACCACTGACCCCTACACCCTAGTCATGAACCACTAACCCCTACACCCTAGTCAGTAACCACTGACCCCTACACCCTAGTCAGGAACCACTGACCCCTACACCCTAGTCAGTAACCACTGACCCCTACACCCTAGTCAGTAACCACTGACCCCGACACCCTAGTCAGTAACCACTGACCCCGACACCCTAGTCAGGAACCACTGACCCCGACACCCTAGTTAGGAACCACTGACCCCGACACCCTAGTCAGGAACCACTGACCCCGACACCCTAGTCAGGAACCACTGACCCTTACACCCTAATCAGGAACCACTGACCCTTACACCCTAGTCAGTAACCACTGACCCCTACACCCTAGTCAGGAACCACTGACCCCTACACCCTAGTCAGGAACCACTGACCCCTACACCCTAGTCAGGAACCACTGACCCCTACACCCTAGTCAGTAACCACTGACCCCTACACCCTAGTCAGGAACCACTGACCCCTACACCCTAGTCAGGAACCACTGACCCCTACACCCTAGTCAGGAACCACTGACCCATACACCCTAGTCAGGAACTTCTAACCCCTACACAGGAACCACTGACCCATACACCCTAGTCAGGAACCACTGACCCAGACAACCTAGTCAGTAACCACTGACCCCTACACCCTAGTCAGGAACCACTGACCCCTAGTCAGGAACCACTGACCCCTAGTCAGGAACCACTGACCCCTACACCCTAGTCAGGAACCACTGACCCATACACCCTAGTCAGGAACCACTGACCCATACACCCTAGTCAGGAACCACTGACCCATACACCCTAGTCAGGAACCACTGACCCATACACCCTAGTCAGAAACCACTGACCCATACACCCTAGTCAGAAACCACTGACCCATACACCCTAGTCAGGAACCACTGACCCCTACACCCTAGTCAGGAACCACTGACCCCTACACCCTAGTCAGGAACCACTGACCCATACACCCTAGTCAGGAACCACTGACCCCTACACCCTAGTCAGGAACCACTGACCCATACACCCTAGTCAGGAACCACTGACCCATACACCCTAGTCAGGAACCACTGACCCATACACCCTAGTCAGGAACCACTGACCCATACACCCTAGTCAGGAACCACTGACCCATACACCCTAGTCAGGAACCACTAACCCCTACACCCTAGTCAGGAACCACTGACCCATACACCCTAGTCAGGAAACACTGACCCATACACCCTAGTCAGTAACCACTGACCCCTACACCCTAGTCAGGAACCACTAACCACTACACAGGAACCACTGACCCATACACCCTAGTCAGGAACCACTGACCCAGACACCCTAGTCAGGAACCACTGACCCCTAGTCAGGAACCACTGACCCCTAGTCAGGAACCACTGACCCATACACCCTAGTCAGGAACCACTGACCCATACACCCTAGTCAGGAACCACTAACCCCTACACCCTAGTCAGGAACCACTAACCCCTACACCCTAGTCAGGAACCACTAACCCCTACACAGGAACCACTGACCCATACACCCTAGTCAGGAACCACTGACCCAGACACCCTAGTCAGGAACCACTGACCCCTAGTCAGGAACCACTGACCCCTAGTCAGGAACCACTGACCCATACACCCTAGTCAGGAACCACTGACCCATACACCCTAGTCAGGAACCACTAACCCCTACACCCTAGTCAGGAACCACTAACCCCTACACCCTAGTCAGGAACCACTAACCCCTACACAGGAACCACTGACCCATACACCCTAGTCAGGAACCACTGACCCAGACACCCTAGTCAGGAACCACTGACCCCTACACCCTAGTCAGGAACCACTGACCCCTACACCCTAGTCAGTAACCACTGACCCCTACACCCTAGTCAGGAACCACTAACCCCTACACAGGAACCACTGACCCATACACCCTAGTCAGGAACCACTGACCCAGACACCCTAGTCAGGAACCACTGACCCCTACACCCTAGTCAGGAACCACTGACCCCTAGTCAGGAACCACTGACCCCTAGTCAGGAACCACTGACCCCTAGTCAGGAACCACTGACCCCTAGTCAGGAACCACTGACCCCTAGTCAGGAACCACTGACCCCTACACCCTAGTCAGGAACTACTGACCCATACACCCTAGTCAGGAACCACTGACCCATACACCCTAGTCAGGAACCACTGACCCATACACCCTAGTCAGGAACCACTGACCCATACACCCTAGTCAGGAACCACTGACCCATACACCCTAGTCAGGAACCACTGACCCATACACCCTAGTCAGGAACCACTAACCCCTACACCCTAGTCAGGAACCACTAACCCCTACACCCTAGTCAGGAACCACTAACCCCTACACAGGAACCACTGACCCATACACCCTAGTCAGGAACCACTGACCCAGACACCCTAGTCAGGAACCACTGACCCCTACACCCTAGTCAGGAACCACTGACCCCTACACCCTAGTCAGGAACCACTGACCCCTACACCCTAGTCAGGAACCACTAACCCCAACACCCTAGCCAGTAACCACTGACCCCTAATCAGTAACCACTGACCCCTAGCCCCGACACCCTAGTCAGTAACCACTGACCTCTAACCCCGACACCCTAGTCAGTAACCACTGACCCCCAACCCCCTAGTCAGTAACCACTGACCCATATTGCCTTACGCAGAGGTTACAGGACCTAAAACAACCACATTGGATATTGATATTCTACTACACACGCCAGGCTGGCAGATGGCTATGGAACAACAAACAGAGGCAGGTGAAGTCCTAATGGTCCGTCTGCCTTTAAACCCTGAAAGCGCATCACTTTACATCTGGTCATATCTGTCTGCACTTCCCTGTCAACTACTCTCACCCTCTTTCTCCCTCTCTTCCCAGTCAACTACTCTCACCCTCTTTCTCCCTCTCCTCCCAGTCAACTACTCTCACCCTCTTTCTCCCTCTCTTCCCAGTCAACTACTCTCAGCCTCTTTCTCCCTCAACCTCTTCTCCCTCTCTTCCCAGTCAACTACTCTCACCCTCTTTCTCCCTCTCTTCCCAGTCAACTACTCTCACCCTCTTTCTTTCTCTCAAGCCAGGAGAGGAGCCAGGAGACTGAGGAGAGGCTTCCCCACATCACTCCCTCTCTCTGGGACAACTGACAGGAGGAGAGGGGGTCAGACCTCTGGAGGGGATTTATGATTTTACGAGGATCCCCATTAGCCGACGCCAATGATGACAGCTAGTCTTCCTGGGGTCTGACATAACGAAAAAGACATTACAGACAAAAATACTCTATATACACACACACATAAAAACTGAGCAATCGGGAGATTAGGGCCTTGGTCAGGGAGGGGACCAAGAACCCGATGATCACTCTGACAGAGCTCCAGAGTTCCTCTGTGGAGATGGGAGAACAATCCAAAAGGACAAGCATCTCTGCAGCACTCCACCAATCAGGCCTTTATGGTAGAGTGGCCAGATGGAAGCCACTCCTCAGTAAAAAGGCACATGACAGCCTGCTTGGAGTTTGCCAAAAGGCACCTAAAGGACTCTCAGACAACGAGAAATAAGATTCACTGTTCTGATGAAACCAAGATTGAACCCTTTGGCCTGAATAACAAGTGTAATGTCTGGAGGAAACCAGGCATCGCTTATCAATACCAGGCCTTGTCCCTAAAAACAGACACATGGTGAGGTAGAGAAGTAGAAACAGGGAAAGGGGATACTTAGTCAGTTATACAACTGAATGCCTTCAACTGAAATGTCTTCCGCATTTAAGCCAACCCCTCTGAAACAGAGAGGTGCGGGGGGGCTGCCTTAATCGACATCCACGACTTCGGCGCCCGGGGAACAGTGGGTTAATTGCCTTGCTCAAGGGCAGAACGACAGATTTTTACCTCGTCAGCTCTAGGATTCGATCCAGCAACCTTTATGATTACTGGTCCAATGCTCTAACCACAAACAGACACATGGTGAGGTACAAACACATAAACCCCAGGCCTTGTCCCTAAAAACAGACACATGGTGAGGTACAAACACACATAAACCCCAGGCCTTGTCCCTAAAAACAGACATGGTGAGGTACAAACACACATAAACCCCAGGCCTTGTCCCTAAAAACAGACACATGGTGAGGTACAAACACATAAACCCCAGGCCTTGTCCCTAAAAACAGACACATGGTGAGGTACAAACACACATAAACCCCAGGCCTTGTCCCTAAAAACAGACACATGGTGAGGTACAAACACACATAAACCCCAGGCCTTGTCCCTAAAAACAGACATGGTGAGGTACAAACACACATAAACCCCAGGCCTTGTCCCTAAAAACAGACACATGGTGAGGTACAAACACATAAACCCCAGGCCTTGTCCCTAAAAACAGACACATGGTGAGGTACAAACACACATAAACCCCAGGCCTTGTCCCTAAAAACAGACACATGGTGAGGTACAAACACACATAAACCCCAGGCCTTGTCCCTAAAAACAGACATGGTGAGGTACAAACACACATAAACCCCAGGCCTTGTCCCTAAAAACAGACACATGGTGAGGTACAAACACACATAAACCCCAGGCCTTGTCCCTAAAAACAGACATGGTGAGGTACAAACACACATAAACCCCAGGCCTTGTCCCTAAAAACAGACACATGGTGAGGTACAAACACATAAACCCCAGGCCTTGTCCCTAAAAACAGACACATGGTGAGGTACAAACACACATAAACCCCAGGCCTTGTCCCTAAAAACAGACATGGTGAGGTACAAACACACATAAACCCCAGGCCTTGTCCCTAAAAACAGACATGGTGAGGTAGAAGGGTGTAAATGTAGAAAGCCATCACCGACAGCTGTCCAAGATTCTACATGGTGAACAAGGAAAGACAACCTCTGATCACAGGCAACAATGAAGAACACATTGAACTGACTATCCAAGGTCCCTCCCCTCAGAGCCTCTCCAATGGTTTAGAGGAGGAGGCAAGGGTAGAGGATGCAAGGGATCGAGGAAAGATGAATTGAGAAAGATCCTTCCTCGTGTCTCCTTTTCTCCTTCTTCCAACCCTCCACTTGCACACAGTTTCCACAGGGCTCTCCCCTGCCTCGGGGCCTGTAATTAGGGCCATTGTGGCCTGGCCTGCTCCCTCTCACTGCCCCTTCAGCTGGCGGGCCTGGTTCTAGACGGCCCAGTGTGGCGTCCCACAAGCCATCAGGATGGGCTGCCGGCCCAGCGCTACACAGATCCCAGCAACCCTCAGACACGTGATGTAAACATTGGCTGCAGTCCAAACTCAAAGTAGACGGCCCTCGGCCCCTAACCCCTCAGTCCTTGAATGGCGTTTTACATCGTCACATCCCAGTGAACCTTAAAATGTCCCTTGCCCAAGCGAGGGAGAGTGATGTTCGGAGAGGCAACGTCCTAGGTGGAAATCTTCAAGTTGATTTAAAAAACAACCAACCAAAGCTATTAATATACTGTACCTAGCAAGCTAACGTAGCTCACTAGCACTCCTGTCAGGTAGCTAGCTAAAGTCCCCCATAGCTGGCAAGCTAGTTTTATAGTATGGTCATGTATTCCAATACATTTCAGAATTCCCCAAAAATATGTTTATGAAACTAGCTACGTTTTATGGGCTCCTCACTACGAGACTAAGCCCATTTGTCAACGCTAAAATCAATGTCATCCACAGTATATATATTTTTCACCAAGCTAGCATCGTAAATTTGTCTGACACAGCGAAAATAGAGCCGTGTTGATTAAATTTGACACTTCGCGGCCACCAGAATTTGACACATGGCTACAGTTTGCATTGAATTGTGGGTCATATCAACCCCAAAAGTGATTCATGTTCTTCACTCACTCTCTCCAGCTAAATGGAGGGCCGAGGGGGCAACGTTAGTGAACTGGACCTCCATCTAAGATGTCAATCACACTGCATCCGGTTCTGACGGGGGTTCCCCCCGAGGGAAAGTGGCTAGCGCAAGGGCTGAGGGGGTACAAATAACAGGTTTGGACTGTAGCCACTCTCTCTGTCCTTTCTCTATTAGGGAAGAAGGGAGGGAAGAGAAGAAAGAAGGATATTATAAAGATCTTCTCTCATCTCTCTTTCCCTTTCTGTTGATCTCTCCTTCTCTGGTCCTGGCCTACCAGTTGGCCTCCAGTCCAGGATGGTTATTAGGGACTTTACATGCTTATCAGTTAGGAATGATTATAGAGGCCCAGCCCAGAGCCTGGGGTTCCATTACCACCAGAGGCCTGGGCAGAGGCCTCCCCCCTGGGGACACAAGCCCCCCACCCCCCTAGTGAGGGAGGGGTGGGCATGAAGTTCCATGAAGAGTACGTCCAGCACATAAACCAGTCTCCGCTTTATCACCTGCTGTCAATAAAACATCAGTGAACAAGCAGGATCCACTGGCAGACAACAACCAGTCACTTTAAGTGTGTTTGTTTCAGTCATTACATCACCCAATCAAATGACAGAGATGGACACCTTTGCACCCAACCTGATACCAAAGAAAGACAGCACTCAGCTGTGGGACACTGGTCCAGCTGTAAGCGCCTGGGAGCAGTGGGGGTCTCCCGAGCACAAGGGGGTGCTATTCAACCCACAGGGTTGCCAGGTATCACCTGAGTTATTAACCACAGGGTTGCCAGGTATCACCTGAATTATTAACCACCGGGTTGCCAGGTATCACCTGAGTTATTAACCACCGGGTTGCCAGGTATCACATGAGTTATTAACCACCGGGTTGCCAGGTATCACCTAAGTTATTAACCACCGGGTTGCCAGGTATCACCTGAGTTATTAACCACAGGGTTACCAGGTATCACCTGAGTTATTAACCACAGGGTTACCAGGTATCACCTGAGTTATTAACCACAGGGTTGCCAGGTATCACCTGAGTTATTAACCACAGGGTTGCCAGGTATCACCTGAGTTATTAACCACTGGGTTGCCAGGTATCACATGAGTTATTAACCACAGGGTTACCAGGTATCACCTGAGTTATTAACCACCGGGTTGCCAGATATCACCTGAGTTATTAACCACCGGGTTGCTAGGTATCACATGAGTTATTAACCACAGGGTTACCAGGTATCACCTGAGTTATTAACCACCGGGTTGCCAGGTATCACATGAGTTATTAACCACAGGGTTACCAGGTATCACCTGAGTTATTAACCACAGGGTTGCCAGGTATCACCTGAGTTATTAACCACAGGGTTGCCAGGTATCACCTGAGTTATTAACCACTGGGTTGCCAGGTATCACCTGAGTTATTAACCACCGGGTTGCCAGGTATCACATGAGTTATTAACCACAGGGTTACCAGGTATCACCTGAGTTATTAACCACAGGGTTGCCAGGTATCACCTGAGTTATTAACCACAGGGTTGCCAGGTATCACCTGAGTTATTAACCACTAGGTTGCCAGGTATCACATGAGTTATTAACCACAGGGTTACCAGGTATCACCTGGTTTGCCAGGTATCACATGAGTTATTAACCACAGGGTTACCAGGTATCACCTGGTTTGCCAGGTATCACATGAGTTATTAACCACCGGGTTGCCAGGTATCACCTGAATTATTAACCACCGGGTTGCCAGGTATCACCTGAATTATTAACCACAGGGTTGCCAGGTATCACCTGAGTTATTAACCACCGGGTTGCCAGATTGGTCAAAAGGAATATGAGTCACCGATACCCTCTAATAGTTCTAGACAGTACTGTAGCAGTGAACGCCAGCTATTACATCATCCCTGGCAAGGGTTCAACCTGGGTCACCATGACCTCACTTGGGGTAAATCGTATATCGGGGTTCATCAGGGCTAAGTTTATTACAGTGTTTTATACCTACATAACAAACTGAAGCATACAAATATACCTCTGTATTGCTGTTAGTTTATAGGGAGCCCTACCTACAGTCACACAGAGCAGGAATTCCTCAGCCGTGTGTGATAAGGCCCACTCCTGTTTAGAAGACCGCTGTCAATGATTTAACCACACAGAAGAGGGAGAGAGAGAGGGGAGAGGGAGGTAGAGGAGGAAAAGGGGGGAGCAGAGGAGAGGGAGAGAAGGGGAGAGAGAGGGGGGGAGGAGAGGAGAGAGAGGAGAGAGAGAGGGAGAAGAGGGAGAGAGAGAGAGAGAGGGAGAG